>NC_091307.1:1029653-1123443 GCF_038502225.1 Cherax quadricarinatus
TGTGAAAGCCTTCGACAAGTGTGACCATGGTGTAATAGCGCACAAAATGCGTGATAAAGGAATAACAGGAAAAGTTGGTAGATGGATCTATAACTTCCTGACAAATAGAACACAAAGAGTAATAGTAAACAGAGTAAACTCTGAGGTAGCTACAGTGAAAAGCTCTCTTCCACAAGGCACAGTACTCGCTCCCATTCTATTACTCATCCTCGTCCTCATGTCTTACTCTGTAGATGACACCCGAATTTCCATGACAATGACCTCCATCAAAGACACCGCAAGACTCCAAGCGGACATCAACTAAATCTTCAAATGGGCCATTCAAAAAAAACAATATGAAGTTTAATGAAGAGAAACTTCAACTAATCAGATATAGAAAACTTCAGGAAATTAGAACTATATCATGGTATACAACAAATTCTAACCATACAATAGAGCGAAAAAGTAATGTGAAGAACCTGGGAGTGATAATGTCAGTGGATCTCTCCTTCAAAGATCACAACAATGTATCTACCGCACCTGCTAGAAAAATGATAGGATGGATAATGAGAACCTTCAAAACTAGGGACGCCAAGCTCATGATGATTCTCTTCAAATCGCTTGTTCTCTCTAGTCCGGAATACTGTTGTATACTAACTGTCCCGTTCAAGGCGGGCAAAATTGCTGACCTGGAAAGTGTACAAAGAACTTTCACGGCACACATAAGTACGATAAGGCACCTAAATTACTGGGAATGGTTGAAGCCCCTTGATTTGTATTCCCTGGAACGCAGGCGAGATACATGATAATATGCACTTGGAAAATCCTAGAGGGATTGGTACTAAACTTGTGCACGAAATAACTCCCTATGAAAGGAAAAAAAAACTCGTCAGGAGATGCAGCATTTCTCTAATCAAAAGCAGGGGCACCACGAGTACACTGAGAGAGAACACAAAAAGTTTCAGGGGCCCCAAGACTGTTCAACTGCCTCCCAGCATACATAAGGGGGATTACCAATAGACTCCTGGCTGTTTTCAAGAAGGCGCTGGACAGGCACCTAAAGTCAGTACCTGACCAGCCGAGCTGAGGCTCTTACATCAGTTTGCGTGTGGCCAGCAGTAACAGCCAGGTTGATCTCGCCCTGATCCGCGGGGGCGTTGACCCCTGAAACAGGTCTGGTGTGGTCCTAAAGAACATATCTCAATGATATGTTATATTCTCGCATCTGTTTCCCGTAGTGCACTCGACTCAAACATTTACTGGCAGTGGATTGATCCAGGTACGGGTGGAAACACTGGGGGCGAATTTCCTTAAAACTCCTGATGTTCATGTTCACCTAGTAGCAAGTAGTTACCTGGGTGTTAGTCCACTGGTGTGGGTCGCATACTGGGGACAAAATTAACTTAAGTTGCCCGAAATGCTCAGCATAAGAAGGAGCTTTCTATAAAGTATGTCACTGATGTCAACTAGGCCTGTATAAGTTGTGCCATGTACTTGTAAAAATAAATACTAATAATGATAATATTATAGGTAATAATAATAATAATAATAATAATAATAATAATAATAATAATAATAATAATAATAATATTATTATTATTATTATTATTATTATTATTATTATTATTATTATTATTATTATAGGTTATAATAATAATAGAGGTAATAAAAATAAAAATAATAATAATAATAATAATAATAATAATAATAATAATAATAATAATAGTAATAATAATGCACTGGACACTCCAGACACTCGACGAATCATACATCGCCTGGAGAATCAGAGGTAATCTGGTTCGTTCTGAGGAACGGGATGAGAGCTTCAATTCCTTGAATCAAGAGCCCATCACCGGCTAATAAACACTCCAACACCGCGACACAAAAAATGAAAATAAAAACAAATCACAATGAAACAGCGAATAATACAGGTCAAAAAAACATTTTCCTATTTTGTTGTGTTAATGCTAATTTATAAAAAAAAATTAATGAAATAAGAAAAATTTATCAAAATATACTTGAGAGTTTTTCAAGGTGAATAATGTTTAAGGATGTGCAGTGATGATTAGGTGAAAGTGACGATGATTCTTCAGGATGAGTTGAAGGAAGCGGTGCTCGGGTGAGTCCTCAGAATATGAATGAAGTGGAAGACTCTGACGCTGAGGATTATTATTATAATCAAAAAGAAGCGCTAAGCCACAAGGGCTATACAGTCTGACGCTGAGGAATGGTCGAAAATTGTTGTAGAATTACGCTAGAAGCTCGTTGAGATGTCTGCTTATCCTTGAAATGTTGTTATTGATGATGGTAACAGAGGTATCTGCTGCACTAAGTTTGTCACTGTGTGCTTAACTAATTGTGCATTCCTAATTGTGGTTGTAGGGGTTGATTCATAGCTCCTGGTCCAGCCTCTTTGCTGGTCGTGTGAGTTTAACAGATGATACAGCCATAAAACCGTGGGCGGAACATGTCAATAAAAACCGGCATTTAGGAATTTGCGGAATAGACCGAACTTTAAAAACGTGAAATTTAAAAATAAAAAAATATCATAGACTGACAGATAATATTTTCATTGAGAATGATACAATTTTTTATATATTTTATTTCATTTTTTTTTTTGGGGGGACCAAACCAAACTCGCAAACCTCACGTATCCTTCCTGATCTTGGTGGGTAAGTTTTAGAAAAATAAAAGAAATATATCCCTTTAGGAACCCATCTCTTGAATTCTGTTTTCTTTATTGACGAAAAATTTTCCTGTAATTGCCTTATAATTTTTTTTTAAGAAATAAAACATTTACATTGGGCTATGCAAAGTCCCATTCTGTTTTCATGGGGAACTTGGGAAATTTCTCAAATAAGTTCTTGACTGGCTAGGCTGTTGTGGCTAAAGTGAACTGCGTGCTGCTAGCACCAACACCTTGAATGATTAGGCCATCAACTAAGAAACCAGGTATTCATACGTTGAAAAACTTACTGTATACACTGATACATTGTGGTATACATACACAGTGATAATAACAGTAGACAGTGACACATAGAGAGGGATACTTACAGAATTGCAAAAGATGTTTATGATGTGGTCTTGAGAGAGACAAGACAACGCAATACTACTAGTAACAGCCAGAACAAGCATCACAGTGATTTGTTATTTCCAGTGGATAGTGAAAGGTATAATGGCCGTGTTTTGTCTTAGTGTTAAACATATTATTATTATTATTTTTTTTTTTTTTTTTTTTTTTATCACACCGGCCGATTCCCACCAAGGCAGGGTGGCCCGAAAAAGAAAAACTTTCACCATCATTCACTCCATCACTGTCTTGCCAGAAGGGTGCTTTACACTACAGTTTTTAAACTGCAACATTAACACCCCTCCTTCAGAGTGCAGGCACTGTACTTCCCATCTCCAGGACTCAAGTCCGGCCTGCCGGTTTCCCTGAATCCCTTCATAAATGTTACTTTGCTCACACTCCAACAGCACGTCAAGTATTAAAAACCATTTGTCTCCATTCACTCCTATCAAACACGCTCAAGCATGCCTGCTGGAAGTCCAAGCCCCTCGCACACAAAACCTCCTTTACCCCCTCCCTCCAACCCTTCCTTGGCCGACCCCTACCCCGCCTTCCTTCCACTACAGACTGATACACTCTTGAAGTCATTCTGTTTCGCTCCATTCTCTCTACATGTCCGAACCACCTCAACAACCCTTCCTCAGCCCTCTGGACAACAGTTTTGGTAATCCCGCACCTCCTCCTAACTTCCAAACTACGAATTCTCTGCATTATATTCACACCACACATTGCCCTCAGACATGACATCTCCACTGCCTCCAGCCTTCTCCTCGCTGCAACATTCATCACCCACGCTTCACACCCATATAAGAGCGTTGGTAAAACTATACTCTCATACATTCCCCTCTTTGCCTCCAAGGACAAAGTTCTTTGTCTCCACAGACTCCTAAGTGCACCACTCACTCTTTTTCCCTCATCAATTCTATGATTCACCTCATCTTTCATAGACCCATCCGCTGACACGTCCACTCCCAAATATCTGAATACGTTCACCTCCTCCATACTCTCTCCCTCCAATCTGATATTCAATCTTTCATCACCTAATCTTTTTGTTATCCTCATAACCTTACTCTTTCCTGTATTCACCTTTAATTTTCTTCTTTTGCACACCCTACCAAATTCATCCACCAATCTCTGCAACTTCTCTTCAGAATCTCCCAAGAGCACAGTGTCATCAGCAAAGAGCAGCTGTGACAACTCCCACTTTGTGTGTGATTCTTTATCTTTTAACTCCACGCCTCTTGCCAAGACCCTCGCATTTACTTCTCTTACAACCCCATCTATAAATATATTAAACAACCACGGTGACATCACACATCCTTGTCTAAGGCCTACTTTTACTGGGAAAAAATTTCCCTCTTTCCTACATACTCTAACTTGAGCCTCACTATCCTCGTAAAAACTCTTCACTGCTTTCAGTAACCTACCTCCTACACCATACACTTGCAACATCTGCCACATTGCCCCCCTATCCACCCTGTCATACGCCTTTTCCAAATCCATAAATGCCACAAAGACCTCTTTAGCCTTATCTAAATACTGTTCACTTATATGTTTCACTGTAAACACCTGGTCCACACACCCCCTACCTTTCCTAAAGCCTCCTTGTTCATCTGCTATCCTATTCTCCGTCTTACTCTTAATTCTTTCAATTATAACTCTACCATACACTTTACCAGGTACACTCAACAGACTTATCCCCCTATAATTTTTGCACTCTCTTTTATCCCCTTTGCCTTTATACAAAGGAACTATGCATGCTCTCTGCCAATCCCTAGGTACCTTACCCTCTTCCATACATTTATTAAACAATTGCACCAACCACTCCAAAACTATATCCCCACCTGCTTTTAACATTTCTATCTTTATCCCATCAATCCCGGCTGCCTTACCCCCTTTCATTTTACCTACTGCCTCACGAACTTCCCCCACACTCACAACTGGCTCTTCCTCACTCCTACAAGATGTTATTCCTCCTTGCCCTATACACGAAATCACAGCTTCCCTATCTTCATCAACATTTAACAATTCCTCAAAATATTCCTTCCATCTTCCCAATACCTCTAACTCTCCATTTAATAACTCTCCTCTCCTATTTTTAACTGACAAATCCATTTGTTCTCTAGGCTTTCTTAACTTGTTAATCTCACTCCAAAACTTTTTCTTATTTTCAACAAAATTTGTTGATAACATCTCACCCACTCTCTCATTTGCTCTCTTTTTACATTGCTTCACCACTCTCTTAACCTCTCTCTTTTTCTCCATATACTCTTCCCTCCTTGCATCACTTCTACTTTGTAAAAACTTCTCATATGCTAACTTTTTCTCCCTTACTACTCTCTTTACATCATCATTCCACCAATCGCTCCTCTTCCCTCCTGCACCCACTTTCCTGTAACCACAAACTTCTGCTGAAGACTCTAACACTACATTTTTAAACCTACCCCATACCTCTTCGACCCCATTGCCTATGCTCTCATTAGCCCATCTATCCTCCAATAGCTGTTTATATCTTACCCTAACTGCCTCCTCTTTTAGTTTATAAACCTTCACCTCTCTCTTCCCTGATGCTTCTATTCTCCTTGTATCCCATCTACCTTTTACTCTCAGTGTAGCTACAACTAGAAAGTGATCTGATATATCTGTGGCCCCTCTATAAACATGTACATCCTGAAGTCTACTCAACAGTCTTTTATCTACCAATACATAATCCAACAAACTACTGTCATTTCGCCCTACATCATATCGTGTATACTTATTTATCCTCTTTTTCTTAAAATATGTATTACCTATAACTAAACCCCTTTCTATACAAAGTTCAATCAAAGGGCTCCCATTATCATTTACACCTGGCACCCCAAACTTACCTACCACACCCTCTCTAAAAGTTTCTCCTACTTTAGCATTCAGGTCCCCTACCACAATTACTCTCTCACTTGGTTCAAAGCCTCCTATACATTCACTTAACATCTCCCAAAATCTCTCTCTCTCCTCTGCATTCCTCTCTTCTCCAGGTGCATACACGCTTATTATGACCCACTTCTCGCATCCAACCTTTACTTTAATCCACATAATTCTTGAATTTACACATTCATATTCTCTTTTCTCCTTCCATAACTGATCATTTAACATTACTGCTACCCCTTCCTTTGCTCTAACTCTCTCAGATACTCCAGATTTAATCCCATTTATTTCCCCCCACTGAAACTCTCCTACCCCCTTCAGCTTTGTTTCGCTTAGGGCCAGGACATCCAACTTCTTTTCATTCATAACATCAGCAATCATCTGTTTCTTGTCATCCGCACTACATCCACGCACATTTAAGCAACCCAGTTTTATAAAGTTTTTCTTCTTCTCTTTTTTAGTAATTGTATACAGGAGAAGGGGTTACTAGCCCATTGCTCCCGGCATTTTAGTCGCCTCATACGACACGCATGGCTTACGGAGGAAAGATTCTTTTCCACTTCCCCATGGACAATAGAAGAAATAAAAAAGAACAAGAGCTATTTAGAAAAAGGAGAAAAACCTAGATGTATGTATATATATATATGCATGTGCGTGTCTGTGAAGTGTGACCAAAGTGTTAGTAGGAGTAGCAAGATATCCCTGTTATCTTAGCGTGTTTATGAGACAGAAAAAGAAACCAGCAATCCTACCATCATGCAAAACAATTACAGGTTTTTGTTTCACAGTCATCTGGCAGGACGGTAGTACTTCCCTGGGTGGTTGCTGTCTACCAACCTACTACCTATTATTATTATTATTATTATTATTATTATTATTATTATTATTATTATTATTATTATTATTATTATTATTATTAATAGTGGGAGTAGTCGTGTAGTAGGAATAGTAGTAGCAGCAGAATTATTATTATTATTATTATTATTATTAGTAGTAGTAGTAGTAATAATAATAATAGTAGCAGTAGCACCAGTAGTAGTATTGAGTAAAACACTAAACTCGGTTGAGTTATTCACCACAGTGTAGTAGGGTGGAACCTACATCAGCTAGGAGACCCCTATGAGCCCCTCCCCCGGCCTCACGAAGCAGTACACAAGAGTGGTTCCTGGCACATCTAAACATCTAAAATCGCTAGCAGTCGAAATCAGCGGAAAAGGTTTCCACCGGGGACGTTCAATAATTTTCTCAGCAAATAATCTTGTGCAGTTTTAGCGGCAGAGTTTTGAGAAAACGTAAATAGCAGCAGAATATTGACATCTTTGGCGTTATGAATCCTAAGGCAAATAAATAGACTCGAATTTCCAACTCGATCTCATTAGTCTTTTGAATGCCCCGCGACCATTTCATCCTGTTTGGCATAATGCAATATTGAAAACGCTGTGTTTACACTTGCAGCTTCACCTGCACGAAGACAAATATTAATGAAAGAAGAGTCGAGCTGGGAGGCGCACGAGGAGAGGAGTTGGTTGAATGATAGATAGAATGTGAGGGGAGGAAGAGAGAGAGAGAGAGAGAGAGAGAGAGAGAGAGAGAGAGAGAGAGAGAGAGAGAGAGAGAGAGAGAGAGAGAGAGAGAGAGAGAGAGAGAGAGAGGACAGGGAGAGAGACAGAGTACGTGGGAAAGGCAGATAGCACAATACATTAACGTACACAAAGAAGTTCTCTAGCTGTCTGCTGAGGAGGACTGGCCATCTTGACTAAGAACTGTTTATTTCTGTTATGATTATTGTTGATTATTGTTTATCTATTAATATCTAGATGTTTGAGGCAAGGTTAGTAAAGAAGAAGGTTCTCCCAATATCCTAGTCTTCCTCTGGCCTCTGCCAACCTAATATAGCATGGAGGGAAGAATATATATATATATATATATATATATATATATATATATATATATATATATATATATATATATTAGGCTCTTCGCCTAGCCGCCCCCATCCTCACCGAACATAGGTGTATTTGCAGCAGGGCGACAGCTGATCAATTCGGACTTCATGGTCTCGTGTGTCACACAGCAGAAGGGAAGTATGCCAGACATGAGGAGGTCAATGACATCATAAAGAGAAGCCTCGCCACAGCCCGTTGCCCAGCTCAACGGGAACCCCAAGTGCAGAGGTCTGACGGAAGTCAAAAGCGTCCTGATGGAGCCACTATGCTACCGTGGAAGGATGGAAAGCAGATTGCCTGGGACTACACATGTGCCGTCACATTGGCAGACACCTACTTGCCATACTCCGTAGTGGAAGGGGGTGGAGCTGCCAGCCACAGGGAGACCCAGAAGATCCGCAAATATGAAAACCTTACCCCTTGCTATAACTTCATCCCAATAGGGTCGGAGACCCTTGGAGCATGGGGCAAGTGTGCTCTAAAGTTCCTAATAGAGCTGGGTGAAAAGCTCATCATAGAAACCAAGGACCACAGGGCGACCAGCTTCCTCTTTCAGAGACTCAGTGTTTCAATAAAGAGAGGAAATGCCTGCAGCATTCTGGGCATGCGGCCCACCGCCGGGGAGCTGGACGAAGTATTCGAGATGTAGCTCTGAGTCACCTATGTTGTTTTACTTTCTATCGTATTTTTGTGAATGTTTTGTCAATGTATTTTGTCTTTAAATAAAATATACATAAAATATAGGGGGTGGTAGGAGAAAATTCTCAAACAGTTTCAGGGAGAACCTTGAGTTTTCCCTGAAGCAAGTTTATTCTTTTCTCTGATGATAAGGGTCCCTGTAACAGTTCTAAAGGTGGTACCTCCCTATATTTTTATATTATTATATATATATATATATATATATATATATATATATATATATATATATATATATATATATATATATATATATATATATATATATATATATATATATATATATATTTATATATATATATATATATACATACATATATATATATATATATATATATATATATATATATATATATACATATGTATATATATATATATATATATATATATATATATATATATATATATATATATATATATATATATATATATATATATGTAGTGCCGAATATGTAAAACTGGTCAATTAGCAAGAACTCTTTTAAAATTAAGTCCTTTCTGAAATTTTCTCTTATACGTTTAAAGATATATTTTTTCATTAATATTAATGTAAAAATTTTTAATTTTGCACCAAAAGGAACTTAGAAAACTTACCTAATCTTATTATAACAAGAGCAATTTATTTTAGCCTAACCCATCTAAATATATTTTAAATACGTTTACAATAATTTAATACTAAACAAACACAATCAAACATATTTTTTTCGTTGGGTTCAGAATGACTTTGGTGATATTATTACATACACAAATTTTCTCTTGTCCTAAATGGCAAGATGAGCGTTGCTATTTAAGCCAAGATCGCAAGTTCTGCCTATTCGGCACGACATATATATATATATATATATATATATATATATATATATATATATATATATATATATATATATATATATATATATATATATATATATATATATATATATATATATATATATATATATATATATATATGTCGTGCCGAATAGCAGAACTTGCGATCTTGGCTTAAATAGCAACGCTCATCTTGCCATATAGGACAAGTGAAAATATGTGTTTGCAATAATTTCGCCAACATCATTCTGAACCTAACGAAAAAAATATATTTCACTGTGTTTGTTTAGTATTAAATTATTGTAAACAAATCTAAAATATATTTAGTTGGATTAGGCTAAAATAAATTGCGCTCGTTATAATAAGGTTAGGTAAGTTTTCTAAGTTCCTTTTTGGCGCAAAATTATAAATTTTTACATCAACATTAACGAAAAAAAAATATATCTTTAAACGTATAAGAGAAAATGTTAGAAAGGACTTAATTTTAAATGATTTCTTGCTAATTGACCAGTTTTACATATTCGGCACGACATATATATATATATATATATATATATATATATATATATATATATATATATATATATATATATATATATATATATATATATATATATATATATATATATATATATATATATATGCAATAAGATCACAGTAAACAGGTGATTTCGGAATATGCAAAACAACCACTCTGAAAAAATAGAGAAATTCCAACCGCTTTCGTGACTACTCACATTATCAAGGAAATATGAAAGTAAAGCATCCAAGGAAGGTATATAAGGGGTCAGGCCAGCACCTCACTATCAGATCCCACAACGGTTAAACACCTGACGCGCGCCGACCCAACTTGGATAGGTCCTTTGCACAACTCACCCACAAACTATTCTACCCAAGAAAATTTAAAAATTATTTGTCCCGTGTATTATTAAATTCTTCCCAAATTCTATTAATTATAAATGGATCTAATTTATATAAACCAAAGGAAATATTCATATTATTGTCAAAACTGCTTTTTATGAAACAAGATTCAATTATATTCCTGTCGACCATGGACTTGTTTGATACTACTTTCTCAACTTTTTGAAAATCAATTGTGGGATCTGATAGTGAGGTGCTGGCCTAACCCCTTATATAGCTTCCTTGTATGCTTTACTTTCATAGTTCCTTGATAATGTGAGTAGTCACGAAAGCGCTTGGAATTTCTCTATTCTTTCAGAGTGGTTGTTTTGCATATATATATATTATATATATATATATGTATATATATATTATATATATATATATGTATATATATATTATATATATATATATGTATATATATATTATATATATATATATTCTATGTGAACATTTATTAATAAACAAAATACATTTACAGAAAAAAACATAAACATGAATACAATGGCACAATGTATCAAAGATGATGAATTTCCTCCAGCTCCTCCGAGGCTGGACGTGAGCCAAGTATGCAGCAAGCATTTCCCCTCTGGATGGCGACGCTGAGGCGCTGGAACATGAAAGTGGCTGCCCTCAGGTCCCTGGTGGTGTCGATGAGTCTGGAACCCAATTCTTTAAGGAAACGTGTGGCATTTTTTCCCCATGATCCCAAGGTCTCTGATCCCACTGGGACAAATTGATACTGTTGGCTAATGTCCCTGTACTTGCTGATCTTCCGTAGTCCTCAAATTGAAAGTTCAAATCTGCAAGAAAACAGAGACCCCGACCTTGTTGCCAGAGACCTGAGTCCTGGAAATGAGAGGTACAGTGGCTGCTCTATGATGGAGAGGCTGAAATGTTGCGGTTTGGAGTGTCATCTGTAGTGTGAGGTCAACTCACTCATGGCAAGACAGTGACTGAATGAATGACAGTGAACTTAGTCTGCTTCACCTGAATTGTTAATATTCACCATCTCTATATATTTTAATATATTATGACTGCTAATTTTCTCAATATTTAGTCTGGCAGATTCAAATCTTAAAAATATATTTTCGGAGTGGGAATGTTGGTGTTATGATCAGATGAAGGCTGTGTGTGTCTGTATGTGTGTGTGTGTGTGTGTGTGTGTGTGTGTGTGTGTGTGTGTGTGTGTGTGTGTGTGTGTGTGTGTGTGTGTGTGTGTGTGTGTGTGTGTATGTATGTGTGTATGTGTGTGGGGGGGAAGGAGGTAGGGAAGATTACAGCAAAGGAGGCGTGAAGAGAGAATAAACGAAGAGAAAATATCGTATCGTTCTAGTACGGTTTTGCTCCATCTGTCCCTCCAACACCAAAACAGGATGATCTTCCTGTCCCTCCTGCACCAACAAATAATAGACTTCCAGCACCAACACGGGATGGTCTTCCTGTCCCTCCTGCACCAACACGGGATGATCTTCCTGCACCAGCAATGGATGGTCTTCTTGTCCCTCCTGCACCAACACGGGATGGTCTTCCTGCACCAACACTGGGTGGTCTTCATGTCCCTCCTGCACCAACACGGGATGGTCTTCCTGCACCAACACTGGATGGTCTTCTTGTCCCTCCTGCACCAACACGGGATGGTCTTCCTACACCAACTCTGGATGGTCTTCCTGCACCAACACGGGATGGTCTTCCTGCACCAACACTGGATGGTCTTCTTGTCCCTCCTGCACCAACATGGGATGGTCTTCTGCACCAACACTGGATGGTCTTCCTGCACCAACACTGGATGGTCTTCTTGTCCCTCCTGCACCAACACGGGATTGTCTTCCTGCACCAACACTGGATGGTCTTCTTGTCCCTCCTGCACCAACACGGGAGGGTCTTCCTGTCCCTCCTGCACCAACACGGGATGGTCTTCCTGCACCAACACTGGATGGTCTTCTTGTTCCTCCTGCACCAACGCGGGATGGTCTTCCTGCACCAACACTGGATGGTCTTCTTGTCCCTCCTGCACTAACACAGGATGGTCTTCCTGCACCAACACTGGATGATCTTCTTGTCCCTCCTGCACCAACATGGGATGGTCTTCCTGCACCAACATGGGATGGTCTTCCTGCACCAACACTGGATGGTCTTCTTGTTCCTCCTGCACCAACGCGGGATGGTCTTCCTGCACCAACACTGGATGGTCTTCTTGTTCCTCCTGCACCAACGCGGGATGGTCTTCCTGCACCAACACTGGATGGTCTTCTTGTTCCTCCTGCACCAACGCGGGATGGTCTTCCTGCACCAACACTGGATGGTTTTCTTGTCCCTCCTGCACTAACACAGGATGGTCTTCCTGCACCAACACTGGATGATCTTCTTGTCCCTCCTGCACCAACATGGGATGGTCTTCCTGCACCAACACTGGATGGTCTTCTTGTCCCTCCTGCACCAACACGGGATGGTCTTCCTGCGTCAACACTGGATGGTCTTCTTGTCCCTCCTGCACCAACATGGGATGGTCTTCCTGCACCAACACTGGATGGTCTTCCTGTCCCTCCTGCACCAACACGGAATGGTCTTCCTGCACCAACACTGGATGGTCTTTTTGTCCCTCCTGCACCAACATGGGATGGTCTTCCTGCACCAACACTGGATGGTCTTCTTATCCCTTCTGCACCAACACGGGATGGTCTTCCTGCATCAACACGGGATAGTGTTGTAGAGAGAGGGTAGGTGAAGGGCGAAGCTAGTTCTCTTATGGAAGGGTGAGGGGTGGGTAAGGGGAAGGTGAGGGGAAAGATGAGCAGGAACATACATGGAACAGAGACAAGAGGTATTTATATTTCAGCTTGCATTCTCTATTTCAATATTAAATTCTTTTGTGTGTTCTCCACTCACCATCCCTCTCCTTCGTGGCTGACCCTTTCCTTGTACCATCATGCTGCTGCTGCTGATGATGATGATGATGAAGCTGCTGTTCCTGCTGCTGACAATGATGAAGCTGTTGCTCCTGCTGCTGCTGACGATAATGAAGCTGCTGTTTCTACTGGTGACAATGATGAAGCTGTTGTTCCTGCTGCTGCTGACGATGATAATGAAGCTGCTTTTTCTACTGCTGCTGCTGACGAAGCTGTTGTTCTTGTTGCTGCTTTTGTTGCTAATACCGACGATGATGTTGTTGTTCATGCTACTGCTGCTGTTCCTGTTACAGCCGTTCCTACTGTTGTTGCTTCTCTTACTATTGTTACTGTAGCCTTTGCAGCTTTTGTTGATACTGCTTTTGCTGATGCTGATGTTACTATTCTACTGCTGTTGTTGCTACTGCTGCTGTTTACACTGCTGCTACTATTTCTGGTACAGCTTCTGCTGTTGATGTGTTGATATTACTTGCTGCTGTAGCTGTTGCTTCTGCTGCTGCTACTTATGATGATGATGGTAACGTAGCTTCTCCTACTGTTGTTGCTTCTTCTGCTATCACCAACACTACTTATACTACTACTACTACTATGACTACTATTACTACTTTTTCTACTACGGCGACTACTACTACGACTACTACTACTACTACTCTTGCTACTACTCTTCCTCCTTCATAACCTCCTCTTTCATTTTCTTAACATTCACTATCTAAATTATCGGCTCTGTCATCTCCTCATCCTATTTCTGTTGCTCATCTTTCTTATGCCTCTTTCCCTCCTCCTCCTGCACCCTCCCTTTCCTCCAATTCCTCTACTTCCTCTTCCTGGTCTTCCTTCTCTTCCTCGTCCTTTCGCGCATTCTCCTACTTCTGCCCCTCCACCTACACAGTTTTCCACTACACCTCCTCGTCCTCCTTCCCTGCGCTACAACTTCCAGCTTTGATCACGCTGCTAAAAACACCTCACAAGGAGGTCTGAGAGGTTCAAAAAGCATGCACGATACAGGAGAGTCGAGCGTATCACTTCCGAAACAAGTTGATCCCAGCGAGACTACTGATCTCAGGCACAACACACCGTGTGGATGACTCTGATCACAGACACAACACACCGTGTGGATGTTGCAGAGGCGACGTAACAGCCGCAGACACTTGTTACTTAGCAAACCGAATGTCGGTAAAGGGTTCGTGATCCTAAGAATCAAAGCTAAAATCCCCTTACTAGGATCGACCCCTCTTGCCTCTTATTCTTCAGGTGCTGAACGACTCTTGCTGGCCTAGCGCTTTCCCGTGAGGCGATCATCAAGATTCTCAGATATCTGTCATCTGTTGGTGGTTGTGGGGATGATCTTCCCCATGAGCTGGTCTCAGATCACACCTCATAGGTGTTATCCAATTATAAATATTACACAATATCGAGATGTTGATAAGTGATACACGAGCGCAAAAACAAATATCTTTACTGGCGATACGTTTCGCTTGCGCTGCAGGCTTTTTTAATTTAACGCAAAGGTGAATGAGAAGCTTGGAGACAGCAGACGACTTGGATAAGTAGTGTGAGGTGATCAGTCCCTGAGCGTTCGTCAGCCACCTAGGCTGAGAGATTCCTCGCCTCACACTGCTTCTCCACGCCATCGACAGTCTTCAAGATGGTAATTCATCCTTGTATTCTAAGGAAGCCTGCAGCGCAGGCGAAACGTTTCATCGGTTAAGATACCTAATATGTTGATAATGGTACAAAATACTGACAATTGATGAGTAAGACACATGCAGCAGCTGGGTATCTTTATTGTACCCAACTGCTGCACATGTGTCAAGCTCATAAAAGACACCTGATGTTGCACGTGTGTGTAGCCCATCAGCCTCAGTAGTGGTCAACCTCGTCTTCTTCCACCTCACCTCCCTGGAATATGTACTTATTGTGATCTCTTTATTAGACCATTAGAGGGATGGCAAGAGAGGGAAGGACTGGCGCAGGACTCAACAGTAAGTTGTGAGTAGACGGGAAGAGATGGGATGTGTCACACTGGGATGTGTCACACTCGGATATGTCACACTGGGATGTGTCACACTGGGATGTGTCACACTGGAATGTGTCACACTAGGATTTGTCACACTGGGATGTGTCACACTGGGATGTGTCACACTGGGATTTGTCACACTGGGATGTGTCACACTGGGATATGTCACACTTGGATGTGCACACTGAGATGTCATACTGGGATGTGTCACATTGGGATGTATCACACTGGGATGTGTCACACTGGGATGTGTCACACTGGGATGTGTCACACTGAGATGAATCACACTGGGATGTATCACACTGGGATGTATCACACTGGGATGTATCACACTGGGATGTATCACACTGGGATGTATCATACTGGGATGTGTCACACTGGGACGTGTCACACTGGGATGTGTCACACTGATATGTGTCACACTGGGAAGTGTCACACTGGGATATGTCACAATGGAATGTGTCACACTGGGATGTGTCACACTGGGATGTGTCACACTGGGATGTGTCACACTGGGATGTGTCACATTGGGATGTGTCACACTGGGATGTGTCACACTGGGATGTGTCACACTGTTACTAGTCCGCTGAAATCTCTGTATGACTGGGCAAACTGATAAGACATGTATGATACTTGTGTATTTTGATTCCTGAACGTTACACGCGAGTCATGTACTCACCGGCTTGTTGCTATTGTATACCATGATTATGATAATGACTGGACAAAGTTCTACATGGAGCGAAACGTCGTTCCAGTGAAATGCTTCTCTGAAGCTCGCGCACTCATTTTGTTACTCTCTCTCTCCCTACATACACACACACATACACACATACACACACACACACACACTCACACACACACACACACACACACACACACACACACACACACACACACATACACACACACACACACACACACACACACACACACACACACACACACACACTCACACACACACACACTCACACGCACACACACACACACACACACACACACACACACACACACACACACACACACACACACACACACACACACACACACACACACACACACACACACACACAGAGTAGTCAGTAAGTGGAATAGTTTGGGAAGCGATGTAGTGGAGGCAGGATCCATACATAGTTTTAAGCAGAGGTATGATAAAGCTCACGGTTCAGAGAGAGTGACCTAGTAGCGATCAGTGAAGAGGCGGGGCCAGGAGCTCGGACTCGACCCCCGCAACCTCAACTAGGTGAGTACAACTAGGTGAGTACACACACACACAAACCTAACCTAACACATTAGCTCATAAATCCCCCCACCACACACACATTTTTACGATAAACTGAAGCAGCTAGAACATCCCAACAGGATAAAAACAAAATGGGTTCTCAAAAGGGAGGACGTAAAGGCAAGGGAACCGATGATGGCTGGTCGGAAAAGGAAGAATGGGTAGAACGGCTCAAGAACAAAATGGAACAACAATGGGAGAAAAGGTTAAACGAGCTTTGCAATAACATGTTAGAACAAATATTTGCAGAGAGCAAGAAGTGGGAATCACGAGCTGTAGTAGCTGAGGCAAAGATACAGAGATTGGAGGAAGAAATGGATGTGCTGAAGAAAGATCTAAAAATGAGGTCCGAAAGGAGCAAGATGACTGAAATGGGAACATCAGCAGGCAGCGAGGGGACTGAAGGAGGGGATGGATCTAAGCAGTCTTTTGCAGCAGTAATTTCAGGCCATCATAGTGTCTGGGAGATGATTAGGGAAACAGCAAAGGAGATGCTTAAATCAGATCCAGATATACAGAGGGAAAAAAAATGGGAAGAGGAGAGGGAGAGGTCAATAATTATTCATGGGCTTCAGGAGGCTGAAGGGCAGACCTATGATGAAAGAAAGCATTGGGAGAAAACAGAGATTAAGAACATCATTGCAATAACAGGAGAGAGGGACATGTCTCAGGTAGAAAATTTTCACAGACTTGGGGGGTATTCGAGGGAAAAAAATCGACAAATCAGATTGACATTCAAGACAGATGTGGTAAGGAACAGGATACTACAACAGAAACCACTGTTAAAGGACTATCCAGATTATCAAAAAGTGTTCCTCAATCGAGACAGAACACGAAAGGAAAGGGAACAACCGAAAGTGAAAGCAAGACAGAACCAGTGGAAGGAAAGAGAGATAGGACAGGCAACGACAGACAGGAAAACTCAGACTTTGGGGGAACATCAAATGCAAATGCTTACAGAAACCTCTCGACCCCTGTCACCTCATATCAACCAAACACAGTAAACAGAAACGAACCTCACTCCATAGCCACCAACCCCCTAAGCATTAATTCCACAATCACAGCAGCCTCCCATAATATTGTGCCCTGCCTCCCACCCTCCCAGCCTGCACCTTCCTCTTCCATCTCCCAAAGTACACTAATGGAAAGGAAGCTAAAGGTATGGTACACCAATGCAAATGGAATAACAAATAAGAGTGAAGAGTGGCAAGAACGCATCATTGATGCGTCACCTGACATCATAGCACTAACAGAGACAAAACTTACAGGGATGATATCATATGCAATTTTTCAACCTGGATATCAGATTATGAGGAAAGACAGAGAGAACAGAGGAGGGGGAGGAATAGCATTGCTCATAAAAAACCAGTGGAATTTTGAGGAGATGGGAGGAATGGAAACAAGGGAAACAGACGACTTCACTGTAGGAACACTCCAGACTGGTGGTCCAAAGGTGATGATAGCAGTGATATATAACCCACTACTTAACAGCAGGAGAACAAGAGAAGGGTATGATGTGCACAATAGGGCAATGGTGGATACACTAGCTGAAGTGGCCAGGAGAGCTCATATGGGTAAGACACTAGAACCTGATACCTCATCCACCTCACCTGATGCTTCATCTACCTCACCTGACACTATTACCTGATGCCTCATCCACCTCACCTGAGAGTAGTATCTGATACATCATCCACCTCACCTGATGCCTCATCCACCTCACTTGAGAGTAGTATCTGATGCATCATCCACCTCACCTGATGCCTCATCCACCTCACCTGAGAGTAGTATCTGATGCATCATCCACCTCACCTGATGCCTCATCCACCTCACTTGAGAGTAGTATCTGATACATCATCCACCTCACCTGATGCCTCATCCACCTCACCTGAGAGTAGTATCTGATGCATCATCCACCTCACCTGATGCCTCATCCACCTCACCTGAGAGTAGTATCTGATGCCTCATCCACCTCACCTGAGAGTAGTATCTGATGCCTCATCCACCTCACCTGAGAGTAGTATCTGATGCCTCATCCATCCCACTTAAGGTGTTGGTACTGTAACGACACGCACTATTCTCAATAATGTTAGTATTTTTTTTTTCATCCTAATAAATTTTAGAATAGCGAGAAGAGAGAGAGAGAGAGAGAGAGAGAGAGAGAGAGAGAGAGAGAGAGAGAGAGAGAGAGAGAGAGAGAGAGAGAGAGAGAGAGAGAGAGAGAGAGAGAGAGAGAATATTGGGTCTGAGAAAAGCGAGAGCAAGGTTGAATACTTCTTTTATTAAGTTCCAGTAGAGTTTTGAGTTTTATCCCGAGGGCGATATTACGGTAGACTTAACTTTGCTTTAGTTCAGACTTTGTGTGTATATGTGCCTGTGTGACACTGACTTTACGTACGTACATGTCTGCAGTCTTATACGTACTTGTGTGCATATGTCTGATTTGTAAATACATGTAGTATTGTTTGTCTGTGTGTTCATGAGTGAGTGTGTGTACTCACCTAATTGTGATTGATGGGGTCGCGTCATAGCTCCAGGTCCTGCCTGGCCCTACGTCCATTATTTCCCTGCTCTTTGAGCTTTTTTATAACTCTTCTTAAAACTATGTATGGATCCTGCCTCCACCACATCACTCTCCAGACTTTTCCACTTCCTGACAACTCTATGACTGAAGAAGTACTTCCTAACATCCCTGTGACTCATCGGAGTTTTCAACTTCCAGTTGTGACCCCTTGTTGCTGTGTCACATCTCTGAAACATTCTGTCTCTTTCCACATTGTCAATTCCTCTCAGTATTTTATATGTTGTTATCATGTCCCCCCTATCCTTCCTGTCCTGCTGAATTGTCAGGTTGTGTTCTCTTAACCTCTCCTTGTAGGACAAGCCCCCCTCAGCTCCGAGATTAGTCATGTTGCAAACCTTTGCACTTTCTCTAATTTCTTGACGTGTTTGACTGACATGGTGTGGGTTCCATACATACTTACATATATACTGCAGCAGTTATTTGGTTGATGTGCGCCTCAGGAGAAGTACTCAGTATGATGCTCATCCCAAAATCCTTTTCCCTGAGTGAGTTTAACAGCCTCTGACCTAATCTTAGGCAGTACTCCGCCTGCAGTCTCCATTTATCGGATCAGCCTTGCAGCCCGTCCAGGTCCCCTTGTAGGCTTATCTAATCCTCGTCCGGTTGTAATCTCCTCGTTAGTTTCACATCCTCTGCAAACAGGAACACCTTTGACTCTGTCCCTTCCGTCGTGTCATTCACTTATACAAGACAGAGCACTGGACCTAGGACTGACCCTTGTGGAACCCCACTCGACACATGCACCCACTCTGACACCTCGTCTCTACTCTACACCCGTTGTTTCCTACCTGTCAGGTATTCCCTGATCCACTGCAGTACTTTCCCACCTATTCCTGCCTGATCCTCTAGCTTTTCAACCAGTCTCTTGTGAAGTACTGTATCGAAAGCCTTTTTACAGTTCAAGAAGATGCAGTCTACCCATACACCCTGCCCTCTATCTCTCTCTCCTCTCTTACTTCTGTTACCTTGTCATAGAACTCAATAGGTTTGTGATACAGGATTTTCCTTCCCTGAAGCCGTGCTAGTTGTCATGTATTAGTCCATTCCTTCTAGTTGCTCCACCGTTCTTTTACTGATAATATTGTGTGTGTGTGTGTGTGTGTGTGTGTGTGTGTGTGTGTGTGTGTGTGTGTGTGTGTGTGTGTGTGTGTGTGTGTGTGTGTGTGTGTGTGTGTGTGTACTCACCCAATTGTGGTTGCAGGGGTCGAGACTCAGCTCTTGTCCCCGCCTCTTCACTGATCGCTACTAGGTCCTCATTCTCTCTGCTTCCTGAGCTTTGTCATACCTCGTTTTAAAGCTATGTATGGTTCCTGCCTCCACTATACCACTTGCTAGGCTATTCCACTTCCTGACGACTCTATGGCTGAAAAAATACTTCCTAACATCCCTGTGACTCGTCTGAGTCTTCAGCTTCTAATTGTGACCCTTGTTTCTGTGTACCCTCTCTAGAACATACTGTCTCTGTCCACCTTATCTATTCCACGCAGTATTTTGTATGTCGTTATCATGTCTCCCTTGACCCTCCTGTCCTCCAGTGTCGTCAGTCCGATTTCCCTCAACCCTGAGCTCCGGAATTAGCCTTGTTGCAAACCTTTGTATTTTCTCTAATTTCTTGGCGTGCTTGGCCAGGTGTGGGTTCCAAACTGTTGCTGCATACTCCAGTATGGGCCTGATGTACACAGTGTACAGTGTCTTGAACGATTCCTTACTAAGGTATCGGAACGCTATTCTCAGGTTTGCCAGGCGCCCGTATGATGCAACAGTTATCCGGTTGATGTGTGCCTCCGGAGACGTGCTGGGTGTTATGGCCACCCCAAGATATTTTTCCTTGAGTGAGGTTTGCAGTCTTTGGCCACCATCATGTCATTCACATATATCAAAAATAGCACTGGTCATAGGACTGACCCCTGTGGGACCCCTCTCATTAAAAGCGCCCACCGTGATACCTCATCACGTACCATGACTCGATGTTGCCTGCCAGTCAGGTATTCTCTGATCCATTGCAGTGCCCTTCCTGTTATACACGCCTGGTCCTCCAGCTTCTTCACTAATCTCCTGTGAGGAACTGTGTCAAAGGCCTTCCTGCAATCTAGGAAAATGCAATCAACCCTCCCTTCTCTCTTATGTCTTACTTCTGTTACATTGTCATAGAACTCCAGAAGGTTTGTGACACAGGATTTTTCTTCCATGATTCCGTGCTGCTTGTCGCTTATAATCTTGTTCCGTTCTAGGTGCTCCACCACTCTCCTCCTGATAATCTTCTCCATGACTTTGCATACTATACACGTCAGAGACACTGGTCTGTAGTTTAGTGCCTCGTTTCTGTCTTCTTTCTTAAAAATGGGAACTACAATTGCCATCTTCCATACCTCAGGTAGTTGCCCAGTTTGAAGGGATGTATTGAAGATTGTGGTTAGTGGGACACACAGCTTCTCTGCTCCTTCTCTAAGGACCCACGGGGAGATGTCTGGACCCATCGCCTTTTGAGGTATCAAGGTCACTTAGCAGCTTCTGCACCTCCTTCTCCGTTGTTTGTATATCATCCAACATTTGATGGTATATTCCCTGTTGGTGTACCCCTCCGTGCTGTCTTCCCAGAGCCCTTCCTGTCTCTACTGTAAATACTTCCTTAAATCTCATGTTGAGCTCCTCACATACCTCGTGATCGTTTCTTGTGAGTTATCCACCTACTTTCCTCAACCTGATCACCTGGTCTTTTGCTGTTGTCTTCCTCCTGATGTGTGTGTGTGTTTGTGTGTGTGTGTGTGTGTGTGTGTGTGTGTGTGTGTGTGTGTGTGTGTGTGTGTGTGTGTGTGTGTGTGTGAGAGAGAGAGAGAGAGAGAGAGAGAGAGAGGGGGGGAGGGGGAAATGCCACCTGCTCTAGGTTACATAAATCACCAGCTTACAAAGCTATATCAGCCTGGGGTAACCGATGGCAGGTAATATGTGCTCCTGAGAAAACACAAATAATGATGGTCTCTAGGCACCATGATGGTAATACAGGAGCAATAGTATGACTAGGAGAGTGTTGGTACATGGGGATGAAGTTGATATCCTTGGGGTGAAAATTAACTTCAAACTGAATATGAAGAATCATGGTGTAAATCTTGCAAAGAAGGCTTCCATGATGCTTACAGCACTTCGACATATCTGCCATCTGCTCGACAGTAGAGGTTGCAAGTTTCTGTACGAGACATAAGTATGCTCACACCTTGAGTATGTTCCACTTTCTTGGATTGCCTGTCCTCCACCTCATCTGCGACTTTTTGACAGAACAGCGCAAGACGGTTCATATCTCGCCTGGACCCAGCCAGGATAGATCTGTCATTTCAGCAGAGGCTTCAACACCGAAGAGATGTGGGTGGCTTCACCGTCATGTACAAGGCCAACATTGTCAAAGTACCACTCGGAGGACAACGAGAAGTAAGCTTCTACACAACAAGATGGGCAGCAAGCAGCAACTTCACTCTGATTGCACCTTCTCCAGAACATCACTTCATCTGAGATCATTTATTTCTAGGTTGACTCGAGTCTGGAAAATATTTGTACAGCATAATGTTATTAACTAAATAAAGTCAGTTGATCAAGTGAAATTGCTGCCCCACAGATGGCTCTAACTTCATCCTATTCCCTATTTGTATGTTTCTTGACAATAAAAGGGCTTTCAAATGAGCTGAAGTAGGTAATAGCTCATAGCTTGTAAATAAAGCCAGGAATCCTTAACCTAATCTTGTAAAACCCTGTGCAGAGAGAGAGAAAGAGAGAGAGAGAGAGAGAGAGAGAGAGAGAGAGAGAGAGAGAGAGAGAGAGAGAGAGAGAGAGGGTGGGGGAGGGAATCACTATTTAACAAAGGCAAGGAACAGTATCATTTACAACATATCACCAAACATCTTCAGTTAGTAATGCTACCACAGATATTGCACCCGGATCAAATGTGGTTGAGGGATGTTGATTTTCTCATTGTGCCCTGTAGAAGGACAGCATTTCGAAACTTGAGCAAAATTAAACGATCTTCATCCTTAAGACAAATGCGATCAGAGAGACAGGAAGTATAACTCACGTCATGGCCAACTTACAAAGTAGATTATATCATCTATATTCCCCGGCGTTTGTCATGTGTGCCGTCCTGGTTATATAATGAAATATCTAATTACCTAATATTTTAAGGAATTTCCATTAACCACACTGATTAATTTTGCAAGCTCATCCCGCTGTTAGGAAAAAAAAACATTTTATATAGTTCAGAAGCTAACATTAACTTTGTAATGAGAAGCTGAAGGAAATAAAAAACTTGTAGACATGATGCAGCGGGCATAAATGTCGCATATAGTGATGACACTAATCGGCAGACTAGCAGTCAGAAGTAAAAATAATGACATTTTTGACAAAGGTGTGTATTTGTTGCCTTGCAGCAATGTCCAGAAAACAAGTGTATGTCAGAGAAAAGGGGATTATTTGAGTAAGCGTATGAATGAGCACCAACGGGATGTTAAAACTGTAAACACGAGCAGTGGTGTCGTCTGTTATGTACATAAGTGCGACCAAAATATTGATTTTGATACGAGTTACAACCAACCTGTGCGCTGTTAGCTAGGGAACTCATCTCCCAACCCGACAGGGACCCTATTTATCGATGGTATTCAATGTCGACAAGATGAAGAATTAGACACACGTGCAACATCTTGGTATCTTTACTTGTAAACGTTTCGCCATCCAATGACTAGGTTGAGAGACTGATGATGAGGTCATCAGTGTCTCATCCTAGGAACAGGTGACGACCATCGTAGTCTTGAGGAAACTGAAGCACAGACAGTAGTATTGTAGTAGGAACGCCAGTATAATCGCCCGGTCCGGCCTTTTCCAAGTGGTGGCCCGGCCTTGGCTCCCTGTCGAGGGAATGTTTCAGACCAGTATCTGCCATGGGAAAGGTGCAAGTACCTCCTCGTCTTTTGGGACTAGCTGTCCCCAAGCCTAGCCCCATTCCCCGCCCCCCAAGGGGTTTGGAGGGAAAAACTACGCACCTTATGCTGCCACAAATCCCGCCCACACTGGGCTCTAAGGGTATGGCAGCTGCATAGCAGCAGACGATGTCAGGAGGTGCAAAGGCACCAAGCACTACAGGATCCTTTCCCAGCCCCTCCCCAGCTTTGGACCGAGGTCCAAGCTCTGGGAAGGCTAAAGAATGCCTCTTGCTGTGAGTGTTGCTACTACTATTGCACTTGTCCGTTGCACTCTCCAGCACAGGCAGGAAGATTGGTGCTTATATACTGGAGTCAGATGATGTGCAGCAGACAAAAGCATTGTCAGTGGTAGGTGGGACTCCCCAGTCTTCCTGCCTGTGCTTCAGATTCAAGATTAAGGTGCTCATCATCTGCTCCTTGGCTAAGGGACTGATTACCTCATCTTCCATTATTTATTGTACATATTTCTATTATGTTTATGCACTGTATTGACAAAGCCACTGGATGGCGAAACGTCTGCGAGTTAAGATACCCACATTTTGCATAAATGACTAATTCTTCAATCTGTTTATCGTTTCTGTAACAATAAAATACAATCTTTTGGGAAAGTTAATAAATCTATTTATAATTCTGTTCAAATAACAAAGGGGATTAAAAAGGAATATTAAACTTTATATGAACCTTTCAGGAAATAATGTAAGATATAAAATCCAGGTCTTTTGTACATTTACCAAGATCTAGATAAAAAAGAGTACGTCTGACTAGACGGTAAGATAGTTCGGTGGAAGAGCCGTACTCGTAACACCTGGAATAAAAAGGTTCATCATAGGAAACAGTCCATGGTGAAAGTTCACCCAGGTAAAAGGAAGCAAAGACAGTGCAGGAGTATATCGGCTGAGGAGTCCATTGTCAAAAAAAGAGAAAATGGGTGGAGAAAGTACCTATGCTAGTATGTCACGAAGTGCATGGGAACTCCTGCTAAGGAACTAGCTTGTACCAAGTGGCGCCTGCTCAGGAAGTAACTTCTAGGGGGTTAGTGTGCCAGGAAACTAAAAGTCGCAGTATCTCCAAACTCAAACTTGTCCTAGGGCCTAGGCCAAAGTGTGCCTAGGAGCTAACAAACCTTATGGTAATGAAGTGAGGCAGAATAGGTGTGTATGTCAGAAGCTAGAGACCTCTAATCTCCTTAAGTGCATGTGAGCAACTAACTTGCTACTTGTCACTCACCCGCCAGACAAAACGCAGATCACATGGAGACCAGGTGTGACGACGTATACTCGGGCTACAACACTACTTCAATCATTACACAAGTTTTTTTTTCTCTTCTAGTGCTTTGTATACTAAATACTTAATAATATAAAAAAATAATTGAATTGAATTCTACATTAAATTTACCCACGATATATACATTATGTACAAATGTACCCGTATTTCTAAAGTAAATACAATTCTGAAAATGTCTGGTATTAATTCAGTGCTGCATAAGCGAGGAAAAATTACGTACATCAGTCTGGCACATTATACAGTGCTGATGTGAGTAACAGAATGTGCAAACTGTTCTTCATTTCTGTTAATTATTTGAAAAAGTCGTTTTGTTGAATCAAATCTTTTTGCATCAGTCCCAAACTTAAAGTTACCTGAAGAACAATTTAATTTCATCTTGACAAAAGTCTAGACACAAGAAGTAAGATGCTCCAAGATTGACTTCATAATAAACGGAGGGTAGTGAGTGTCTGAGTGCGTGGAAAGTAGGTTGTACGACTTCTATTGATACAGTCTGAACAGGGATAACCATTAATAACAACTTGATATATATATATAAATATATATTTATATATATATATATATATATATATATATATATATATATATATATATATATATATATATATATATATATATATATATATATATATATATATATATATATATGTATATATATATATATATATATATATATATATATATATATATATATATATATATATATATATATATATATATATATATACATATATATATATATATATATATATATATATATATATATACATATATATATATATATATATATATATATGGGTCTATGAAAGATGGGTCTATGAAAGATGAGGTGAATCATAGAATTGATGAGGGAAAAAGAGTGAGTGGTGCACTTAGGAGTCTGTGGAGACAAAGAACTTTGTCCTTGGAGGCAAAGAGGGGAATGTATGAGAGTATAGTTTTACCAACGCTCTTATATGGGTGTGAAGCGTGGGTGATGAATGTTGCAGCGAGGAGAAGGCTGGAGGCAGTGGAGATGTCATGTCTGAGGGCAATGTGTGGTGTGAATATAATGCAGAGAATTCGTGGTTTGGAAGTTAGGAGGAGGTGCGGGATTACCAAAACTGTTGTCCAGAGGGCTGAGGAAGGGTTGTTGAGGTGGTTCGGACATGTAGAGAGAATGGAGCGAAACAGAATGACTTCAAGAGTGTATCAGTCTGTAGTGGAAGGAAGGCGGGGTAGGGGTCGGCCAAGGAAGGGTTGGAGGGAGGGGGTAAAGGAGGTTTTGTGTGCGAGGGGCTTGGACTTCCAGCAGGCATGCTTGAGCGTGTTTGATAGGAGTGAATGGAGACAAATGGTTTTTAATACTTGACGTGCTGTTGGAGTGTGAGCAAAGTAACATTTATGAAGGGATTCAGGGAAACCGGCAGGCCGGACTTGAGTCCTGGAGATGGGAAGTACAGTGCCTGCACTCTGAAGGAGGGGTGTTAATGTTGCAGTTTAAAAACTGTAGTGTAAAGCACCCTTCTGGCAAGACAGTGATGGAGTGAATGATGGTG
Source organism: Cherax quadricarinatus (assembly GCF_038502225.1). Classification (NCBI taxonomy): domain Eukaryota; kingdom Metazoa; phylum Arthropoda; class Malacostraca; order Decapoda; family Parastacidae; genus Cherax; species Cherax quadricarinatus. Next base: position 1,056,528 of record NC_091307.1, read on the forward strand.
AAAGTTTTTCTTTTTCGGGCCACCCTGCCTTGGTGGGAATCGGCCGGTGTGATATATATATATATATATATATATATATATATATATATATATATATATGCAAAATAACCACTGTGAAAGAATAGAGAAATTCCAAGCGCTTTCGTGACTACTCACATTACATTATCCTTGATAATGTGAGTAGTCACGAAAACGCTTGGAATTTCTCCTTTCTTTCACAGTGGTTGTTTTGCATATTCTGAAATCACCTGTTTATTGTGATCTTATTGCATATATATATATATATATATATATATATATATATATATATATATATATATATATATATATATATATATATATATATATATATATATATATATATATACATATATATATATATATATATATATATATACATATATATATATATATATATATATATATATATATATATATATATATATATATATATATATATATATAAATATAATAGTGGAAAATATAGCCTCAACGATGCTTCAGAGTGTGTCAGGGAAGGATAGAGCCCGCCTGCTGGCAGTGAGAGCCCCTCATGCTGGGGACTTTCTGTTGGCTGTTCCCAACTCCAGCCTTGGCACACGCCTCGACCCACAGACCATCCGCATCGGTGTTGCCCTTCGACTTGCCGCCCCTATTCTCGCCGAACACAGGTGTATTTGTGGCAGTGAAGCAGCAGACCGATTCGGGTACCATGGTCTTGTGTGCCGTAAATCCGAGGGAAAGATTGCAAGACATGAGGAGGTTAATAACATTATCAAGAGGAGCCTCACAACAGCTGGATGCCCAGCAGTAAGGGAGCCACCCCAACTATGCAGATCTGACGGCAGCCAGAAGCGTCCAGATGGTATCACCCTTCAAGCCTGGACAGATGGGAAGCAGGTGGTGTGGGACTATACATGTGCATCTACCTTGGCTGATACCTATCTCCAATACACCAGGGAGGAAGGAGGGGCAGCTGCCAGCTTTAGGGAGTCCCAAAAGTCTAGAAAATATGGAGAACTTGCCCATCATTATATGTTTGTTCCCATAGGCTCAGAGACCCTTGGCTCATGGGGAAAGAGTGCATCTAATTTCCTTAAGGAGCTGGGAAAAAGACTCATCAGGGTAACTAGGGATCCCAGGGCAGCTAGTTTTCTGTTCCAGCGGCTCAGTGCGGCTGTTCAAATGGGTAATGCATGCTGCATTTTGGGCACACGCCCCAGCTCTGAGGAGCTGGATGAGATTTTCGCCTTATAATCGGTGATACACACGTAACAACATGTACCGTATATGCCACCTTTATATCAACAATGTATCTCTTAAATCTTCTGTGCCATATTATGTAATAAAATATATATATATGTATATATATATATATATATATATATATATACATATACATATAATATATATATATATATATACATATACATATAATATATATATATATATATATACATATACATATAATACATATATATATACATATACATATAATATATATATATATATATGCAAAACAACCACTCTGAAAAAATAGAGAAATTCCAAGCGCTTTCGTGACTACTCACATTATCAAGGAACTATGAAAGTAAAGCATCCAAGGAAGCTATATAAGGGGTCTGGTCGGCACCTCACTATCAGATCCCACAACGGTTTAAACACGTGACGCGCGGCGAGCCAACTTGGAAAGGTCCTTGGCACAACTCACCCCACAAACTATTCTACCCAAGAAATAAGAAATTTTAAAGATTATTTGTCCAGTGTATTATTAAATTCTTCCCAAATTCTATTAATTATAAATGGATCTAATTTATATAAACCAAAGGAAATATTCATATTATTGTCAAAACTGCTTTTTATGAAACAAGATTCAATTATATTCCTGTCGACCATGGACTTGCTTGATACTACTTTCTCAACTTTTTGAAAATCAATTGGATGGTTAAAATCTCTTACATGAATAAATAGAGCATTGGAATCTTGTCCAGTTCTAATGCTATATTTATGTTGTTTTAATCTTAGTTCGAGATTTTTACCAGTTTGACCGTAATAAACTTTATTGCAAATTTTACAAGGAATCTTATAGACACATCCATCAGCATTTTGGGGGGAATTCTTTATCAAAAGTTTTTTTACTGTATCGAGATTTTTGAATACAACTTTAATATTAAAAGTCTTAAGAAGAGAGGGCATATCAACCAAGTTTTCATGGTAAGGGAGAACCACTATTATTCCTCGCATCAAGATAGAGTCAAACTGTCTGTTTTCTCATCAATGTTTCTGAGAGCTTTACGAATTTGTAGTCCTGAGTTCATAGATGAGGAAATATCCAAAATTTATGAAATAGGTAATGATTTAAAATACCCAAGAAATGTAATTGATAAATCTTTTAAAGTTGCCAGAAATACTTTTTACAATCCAAAAAGGGACAACCAGCCTTATTCAAATAAAAATATGTTGGTTCTCCCTTACCATGAAAACTTGGTTGATATGCCTTCTCTTCTTAAGACTTTTAATATTAAAGTTGTATTCAAAAATCTCGATACAGTAAAAAAACTTTTGATAAAGAATTCCCCCCAAAATGCTGATGGATGTGTCTATAAGATTCCTTGTAAAATTTGCGATAAAGTTTATTACGGTCAAACTGGTAAAAATCTCGAACTAAGATTAAAACAACATAAATATAGCATTAGAACTGGACAAGATTCCAATGCTCTATTTATTCATGTAAGAGATTTTAACCATCCAATTGATTTTCAAAAAGTTGAGAAAGTAGTATCAAGCAAGTCCATGGTCGACAGGAATATAATTGAATCTTGTTTCATAAAAAGCAGTTTTGACAATAATATGAATATTTCCTTTGGTTTATATAAATTAGATCCATTTATAATTAATAGAATTTGGGAAGAATTTAATAATACACTGGACAAATAATCTTTAAAATTTCTTATTTCTTTGGTAGAATAGTTTGTGGGGTGAGTTGTGCCAAGGACCTTTCCAAGTTGGCTCGCCGCGCGTCACGTGTTTAAACCGTTGTGGGATCTGATAGTGAGGTGCCGACCAGACCCCTTATATAGCTTCCTTGGATGCTTTACTTTCATAGTTCCTTGATAATGTGAGTAGTCACGAAAGCGCTTGGAATTTCTCTATTCTTTCAGAGTGGTTGTTTTGCATATTCTGAAATCACCTGTTTACTGTGATCTTATTGCACATATATATATATATATATATATATATATATATATATATATATATATATATATATATATATATATATATATATAATGTATAGCAAATATCGCAAACCAAGCGATAAAAGATGCAAAGCAACCACGGGGGAGTAGAATGATAGTTATAGGCCTTTCGTGCTGCAGTCAAGACATTATCAGGAGCTTGCAAATTGGAGCTTGCAATTTTGCAAGCTCCTGATGATGTGTTGATTGCAACACGAAAGGTCTAAAGCTATCATTCTACTCCCCCCGTGGTTGTTTTGCAGATACATATATATATATATATATATTATATATAAATATATATATATATATATATATATATATATATATATATATATATATATATATATTTATATATAATTTATTCAACAAGTCGGCCGTCTCCCACCGAGGCAGGGTGACCCAAAAAAAAAGAAAGAAAATCCCCAAAAAGAAAATACTTTCATCATCATTCAACACTTTCACCACACTCACACATTATCACTGCTTTTGCAGAGGTGCTCAGAATACAACAGTTTAGAAGCATATACGTATAAAGATACACAACATATCTCTCCAAACTGCCAATATCCCAAACCCCTCCTTTAAAGTGCAGGTATTGTACTTCCCATTTCCAGGACTCAAGTCCGACTATATGAAAATAACCGGTTTCCCTGAATCCCTTCACTAAATATTACCCTGCTCACACTCCAACAGATCGTCAGGTCCCAAGTATCATTCGTCTCCATTCACTCCTATCTAACACGCTCATGCACGCTTGCTGGAAGTCCAAGCCCCTCGCCCACAAAACCTCCTTTACCCCCTCTTTCCAACCCTTTCGAGGACGACCCCTACCCCTCCTTCCTTCCCCTATAGATTTATATGCTTTCCATGTCAATATACTTTGATCCATTCTCTCTAAATGACCAAACCACCTCAACAACCCCTCTTCTGCCCTCTGACTAATGCTTTTATTTACTCCACACCTTCTCCTAATATCCACACTCCTAATTTTCTGCATAATATTTACACCACACATTGCCCTTAGACAGGACATCTCCACTGCCTCCAACCGTCTCCTCGCTGCTGCATTTACCACCCAAGCTTCACATCCATATAAGAGTGTTGGTACTACTATACTTTCATACATTCCCTTCTTTGCCTCCATAGATAACGTTTTTTGACTCCACATATACCTCAACGCACCACTCACCTTTTTTCCCTCATCAATTCTATGATTAACCTCATCCTTCATAAATCCATCCGCTGACACATCAACTCCCAAGTATCTGAAAACATTCACTTCTTCTATACTCCTCCTCCCCAATTTGATATCCAATTTTTATCTAAATCATTTGATACCCTTATCACCTTACTCTTTTCTATGTTCACTTTCAACTTTCTACCTTTACACACATTCTCAAACTCATCCATTAACCTTTGCAATTTTTCTTTAGAATCTCCCATAAGCACAGTATCATCAGCAAAAAGTAACTGTGTCAATTCCCATTTTGAATTTGATTCCCCATAATTTAATCCCACCCCTCTCCCGAACACCCTAGCATTTACTTCTTTTACAACCCCATCTATAAATATATTAAACAACCATGGTGACATTACACATCCCTGTCTAAGACCTACTTTTACCGGGAAGTATTCTCCCTCTCTTCTACACACCCTAACCTGAGCCTCACTATCCTCATAAAAGCTCTTTACAGCATTTAGTAACTTACCACCTATTCCATATGCTTGCAACATCTGCCACATTGCTCATCTATCCACTCTATCATATGCCTTTTCTAAATCCATAAATGCAATAAAAACTTCCCTACCTTTATCTAAATACTGTTCACATATATGTTTCAATGTAAACACTTGATCTACACATCCCCTACCCACTCTAAAACCTCCCTGCTCATCCGCAATCCTACATTCTGTCTTACCTCTAATTCTTTCAATTATAACCCTACCGTATGCTTTTCCTGGTATACTCAGTAAACTTATTCCTCTATAATTTTTACAATCTCTTTTGTCCCCCTTCCCTTTATATAAAGGGACTATACATGCTCTCTGCCAATCCCTAGGTACCTTCCCCTCTTTCATACATTTATTAAACAAAAGTACCAACCACTCCAACACTATATCCCCCCGTGCTTTTAACATTTCTGTCATGATCCCATCAGTTCCAGCTGCTTTACCCCCTTTCATTCTACGTAATATCTCACGTACCTCCACCACACTTACATTCTGCTCTTCTTCACTCCTAAAAGATGGTATACCTCCCTGGCCAGTGCATGAAATTACCGCCTCCCTTTCTTCCTCAACATTTAAAAGTTCCTCAAAATATTCTCGCCATCTACCTAATACCTCCCTCTCCCCATCTACTAACTCCCCTACTCTGTTTTTAACTGACAAATCCATACTTTCCCTAGGCTTTCTTAACTTGTTTAACTCACTCCAAAATTTTTTCTTATTTTTATTAAAATTTCTTGACAGTGCCTCTCCCACTCTTTCATCTGCTCTCCTTTTGCACTCTCTCACCACTCTCTTCACCTTTCTTTTACTCTCCATATACTCTGCTCTTCTTATAACACTTCTGCTTTGTAAAAACCTCTCGTAAGCTACCTTTTTCTCTTTTATCACGCCCTTTACTTCATCATTCCACCAATCACTCCTCTTTCCTCCTGCCCCCACCCTCCTATAACCACAAACTTCTGCCCCACGTTCTAATACCGCATTTTTAAAACTATTCCAACCCTCTTCAACCCCCCCACTACTCATCTTTGCACTAGCCCACCTTTCTGCCAATAGTCGCTTATATCTCGCCCGAACTTCCTCCTCCCTTAGTTTATACACTTTCACCTCCCTCTTACTTGTTGTTGCCACCTTCCTCTTTTCCCATCTACCTCTTACTCTAACTGTAGCTACAACTAAATAATGATCCGATATATCAGTTGCCCCTCTATAAACATGTACATCCTGGAGCCTACCCATCAACCTTTTATCCACCAATACATAATCTAACAAACTACTTTCATTACGTGCTACATCATACCTTGTATATTTATTAATCCTCTTTTTCATAAAATATGTATTACTTATTACCAAATTTCTTTCTACACATAGCTCAATTAAAGGCTCCCCATTTACATTTACCCCTGGCACCCCAAATTTACCTACTACTCCCTCCATAACATTTTTACCCACTTTAGCATTGAAATCCCAAACCACCATTACTCTCACACTTGATTCAAAACTCCCCACGCATTCAATCAACATTTCCCAGAATCTCTCACTCTCCTCTACACTTCATTCTTCTCCAGGTGCATACACGCTTACTATAACCCACTTTTCACATCCAATCTTTATTTTACTCCACATAATCCTTGAATTTATACATTTGTAGTCCCTCTTTTCCTGCCATAGCTTATCCTTCAACATTATTGCTACTTCTTTAGCTCTAACTCTATTTGAAACCCCTGACCTAATCCCATTTATTCCTCTCCATTTAAACTCTCCCACCCCCTTCAGCTTTGTTTCACTTAAAGCCAGAACATCCAGTTTCTTCTCATTCATAACATCCACAATCATCTCTTTCTTATCATTTGCACAACATCCACGCACATTCGGACTTCCCACTTTGACAATTTTCTTCTTCTTATTCTTTTTTGTAATCTTTACAGGAAAAGGGGTTACTAGCCCATTGTTCCCGGAATTTTAGTTGACCATATATATCTCAAATTATTATTAATGGTTATCCCTGTTCAGACTGTAGTATCCATAGATTTCTGACGACCTGCATTCGACCCATACAGACACTCCGTACTCCCGTCAATTTTATTATGAGGTCAATGTTGGAGCATCCTACAATTAATTATGAGTGAAATCCTTCTATCTTCCATATCTTACCAGCTTAAATAACTAATTCTTACCAGCCTCCGACACATCGAATTATAAGCAATCTGAGGCTCTCTCTTTCTTCCTCTCTCCCAGTCTCTGACCCATGGGGCCATAATCCATCCAGTTTCCAGAAAGTTTGTGACTTCCACTCTCTCAGGCATCGACACATCGGGTTACAATCATCCAGTTTCCAGGAGAACTTCTGCAACATTCTTCTTTCCAGACGCTTATATATTTGCTCACAAGGCATCCAGTTTCCAGGACATCTGAGGCTCTCTCTGTCTCTCTCCCCCTCCTACGACCCATCGTATCACATCCCATCCAATATCCCTCTGCTACTCCCCCTCTCTTCCATCTCGTGAATATATCAGTGTAATCAATCCTGTTAGCGGGTCCAGCTTCCCTGCCTCTCACGCTGCTCGGACACGATGGCCGACACAAAATATCTTTTTTCAATTTGCTGGGACAGATAAAAGGAACATCTAAGTTTCCAGGAACAGGAGTAAAGGAACAGCAAAACGTACTCAGTTTCCAGGAACAGGAGTAAAGGAACAGCAAAACGTACTCAGTTTCCAGGAACAGGAGTAAAGGAACAGCAAAACGTACTCAGTATTCAGGGACAGAAGGTTCTTATGCCGTTCCGTTTTTTCTTGTGACATGAGACATTCCTTGTAGCAAGACTGAAAGAAGCAGCCATATCCGTCTACATTCTCACTTTTCGTGAAGGTAAATAACGCATGTCACCAATGATGAGATGACAAGATTAAGGTGCCACGAGCAGTACCACTGTCCACTACCACTATCACCACCGCCACCACCACCACCACATCACCAGCACCATAACCACTGCCAACACCGCCACCATTACAACTTCCAGCGCCACCACTATTACCACCACAACCAACACCATCACCACCACCATTACCAGTACCACCATAACAATCACACCAGCGACAACTAACACTGATACTACTACTACTACTTGTACTACTTGTACTACTTGTACTACTTGTACTACTTGTACTACCACTACTTCAACTTTTCGTTTTAATTAACTTGATAAACACAAGAACGAAGATGAATCAGAAGTGCAGAGGCAGCCAGAGAAGGTAAAACAAATGTGAAAAACAAAAATTTTAGAAAGAGGATACAGCGAAAATTTAAAAAAAAAGCGTCAACAGTAAATAAATGAAGAAGAAGAAGAAGAAGAAGAAAGGAGGAAGATATGGTGTAGAAGAAAAAGGATAAAGATGAAAAAAAGGATAAGTTTAAGAAAAGGCAAATAATGAGAAAGAGAATAAACAATAAAATGAAAAAATGACGTTGAATGGTAAGTGAAAATAGAGAAATAAAAACAGGGGGAAATATTCAAGAGGACGAAAAGGAATTTCTGAAATATATATAAAAAAAAATGAAGAAAAGCAGAATTTTCATTCAACCATGAAGGACATTGTCTCTCTCTCTCTCTCTCTCTCTACCCGCCTCAGAGACAGAGAGAGAGAGAGAGAGAGAGAGAGAGAGAGAGACAGACAGACAGAGAGAGAGACAGAGAGAGAGAGAGACAGAGAGAGAATTAGTATTTTAATCAAATTAAGCATTAAAACCCCTAAGGGTCACACAGAGCTGTGGGAAGACATGTGGGAAAGTTGAAGTGTGAAAAGGTTAAGAGCTAGAGAGATAGAGAAGAGAGACAGAGAGAGAGAGAGAGACAGAGAGAAAATGAATATAAAGTGTGAGAGAAAACCCTAACTCTCCCAAGGGGACTGCAGGAGGATAAAGAACAAAAGAGACAAAACAGAAGAGCGAAACTACAGTTGGGACTGCTGTTGATATCTTTTAAGCGTTTCGAAGAGCTATCCAAACAGAAACATCGTTCAGTGTCACACAACTACTGGGGAATAAGAGATCGTCATCTCTAAACCGAGTGAAGATTAATTTCCTTGCATCAAGAGTCCTTCACCTATATCAAGACACTCCTTCAGCCTCCTTCACCTGCATCAAGACACGCCCTCAGCCTCCTTCAATGGCGTCCTGGGCGAAACATTGTCAAGAATAAAGGCTCATATATATGCATCATTGCGACGGTCATTAACGTATGTCTGATAAAATTAAAGCAAAAGATAATAATAACTGATAATAATATCTAACAATAATAATAACTAATAATAATAATAATAATAATAATAATAATAATAATAATAATAATAATAATAATAATAATAATAATAATAATAATAATAATAATAACAAAAATAATAATAACAACAATAATAATAATAATAATAATAATAATAATAATAATAATAATAATAATAATAATAATAATAATAATAATAATAATAATAATAAAGGAAAGAAAAAGTAGGCACCCATTATTATGAGTTGAAAAATGAGTGAGCTAAATTCTGGGGTAAGTTAGTGAGGGTTGCCACGCCGGGAGGAATGAGGGTGAGGAGAACAGGGAGAGGAGAGGAGAGAACGAGGAGAGCAGGGAGAAGAGAGACGAGAGTGAAGAGAACTGGTAGACGAGAAATAAGAGCAGGAGAACAGGGGAGGGGGGAGAGGAGCTTCCTCTTTACCACTCAATAGAGCATTTGTTACCACTTAAGTTTATCCTAAATTATCTTTCATTATCTTAAAGCCTCTCCCAAGAAACTCATCTCTTGTAAACCTGTCTTAAGTCAGTTGAAAAGGCAAGTGATCGGTAATTTTCTTTTCCGTTTCACTGTTAGTAAGAGGACGTCATGAATTATGTATACTGATGGATTTAAGTAGGAGTCTAGTGGAAGGGCAGCATCTGCTCTTGTTGCAACCTCCGTAAATAATAACTCTAGCAACTATGTTAAGGTAGGCATACGGATTAATGACTGGGCTTCTAACTTACAAACTTTTTTTTTTTTTTTTTTGCAATCCTACTGGCACTTAAAGTTAACTCATGACATTGAGATTGACGTCTTGATCATTACTGATTCTATGTCAACACTGACGTCACTTGTCTCGCTTAATTACTAACTTGATAATTGCAGAAGCCAAGTATAGATACTATAAAATCTAAGAAAAAGGAATTAATAATGTACAATTCTTATGGATACCGTGACAGACTGAATTGCTTTAACATGATTAAGCTGATAAATTATCCGAAGTTCCTGCAAGGAAAAAGGCAGAATATTACTTTGCTATGTCTGTATCAAGCATCAGGAATAATATTAGGACAGAAGTGAATAAATGTATTGACTGAATGTGATATATAACTCACCATGATAACACAGTAAGCTATCGATCTACTCAGATGAGAACATTTACGGAGCAACTTGCACTGTAGTGGCCAGGCTTAGACTCGGCTCCTGACTCGAGTATCCTGACATACACAGACGATCATTCAACATTTGTAACAAACTGTCAGCTTCGGGCAAAATCTTAAAAAGTAAAAAATATGAGAGAATACAATTATTTATTAAACTAATAATAAAAGTACAGTGAACATTTAATTACTTTTTTAAAGTACCACTTAAAAACACTTAGAAAAAAAGGTAGCTTAAAGGGAAATGATATATTAATAATGGAGCAGTTACAATGATCTAATTAAAATGATGATTATGGGAAGCGCTAAACTCGTAGGATTACACAGCGCATGTGAGGGGGGGGGGTGGAAAGTATTCAGACTCAATTCACGGAACTGGAGCACAGATCCAATTCCCTGGATCAAGAACTTCTCACCAGCGTCAAGGAACCTCCCTTGAGGGCATAAAAAAAATGACGAGAATTTGCGGATACAGAATTATACAAGACAAAACGCATTGACAATCAACTCACTTGTAAAACTATACTTCCTCTTGAAAAGTTGAACCCACAACCAACATCCCGTCACTCCTTTTGTCCTCTCTCCCTCAAGTCTTAACCACTTCAGGCACTCTCTAGCCACCTTCAGTCTCTCTCTCCCCATAATGAAGGAACAAGGTATTCCCATAGCAGCTCAGCAGATCTTAAAAGCTAATTGCCAGGTCGCCAATGCTGGCTCGTTACATTTCAAGGAGAGATGAGAGGAGAACAGGGAAGGAATACAGAGAGAACAGGAGAGGAAAGAAAAGAGAAAAGGGAACAGAGAACAAGATGAGAAGGGCGGAGAACAATAAGATGAGAAGGGCGGAGAACAAGGAGAGGAGAATATGTAGAAGAGTTCGCTGACACTGGCTGCTGCACCAGGACAAGTTCCAGCCGCGCCCACACGCCCATGTCCTCGCGTCTGCCCTCTGACGCCCACGCTCTCGCCCACCCCCTGAAACCTACGTGTTGCCGCCTCTTACCTTTGTATGTATACATTCTCTCTCTATCGCCCTCATATGTGTTCTCAAATACCATCACACACTACCACAACTTAACACATTACAATACAGAAACACACGTTTATAGACGTGTGCCTTTGATAAATGGTAACTAACACTTTAAAAACTACCAAACTCCCCCAGAGCTCTCTCTCTCTCTCTCTCTCTCTCTCTCTCTCTCTCTCTCTCTCTCTCTCTCTCTCTCTCTCTCTCTCTCTCTCTCTCTCTCTCTCTCTCTCTCTCTCTCCCTTATCTCCCTCTCGTTATCCCTCCCTCCTTCTCTCCCTACCCAGCACACAATCCTACCTCCTCAAACTTGCTCACGGATGCCAAAGATGCTGGGAAGTTATGCAGCTTCCTCATCTGTGGTGGCAGATATTGCCTGCAATGGTTGTCTGGAGGGAGGGGGGAGGGTTCGGTCAATATGGATGGCATGTCGTGTGCTGGAATGTCTCTGTGATGCATACGAGCCTTACCATTAACAACTAAGGTATGTGATTCATTCCTGCCCTGGCACTGATGGTCTCGTCTGTCTGCTGCATAGTGTGATCGTGGGTGTGGATCTGGTTTAGCTTGCAGTTGTTGGGGGGGAGGGGTCTGGTTTATAAACTCTGATTGTGGGGTGGAGATTTGGTTTACAAAGTATAATTATGGATGAAAATCTGGTTTACAGTGTGATTATTGGGGGACTTGCAGGTTTTTTCTTTGCTTAAAAAACATTCTTTCATAGCAAAAGCGTCCATTTTAATGGTTTACAAAGGTGTGGGATCTATTTAATTTTGTGATTGACGAGGGTCTGATAGACATTGTGACTCTCGGGATCTGGTTAACAGTGTGAACGTCAGGGTCTGCTATGTAGTTATTGGATCTGGCTTATAAAATGTGATTGTGGGTAGGATTCTGGCTTACAGTGTGATTGTTGGAGGTCTGGTGTATGAAATGTGATTGTGGGTTCGGTCTGGTAATGTATTTGTAGGGAATCTCACGTTCTTTTTGGTTAAAAAAAACATTAACCTACAGTTAAAGCGTCAAGTCTTCTAGATTTTAACGAATTTTTTTAGTTTATTATATGTGATTTAGGGTCTTGTTTAAAGTAGTTTAAAGTGATCTCGTTATTACATTTAGGGGTTTGGTTTATATTCTAGTTGTGAGTGTGGGTCTGATTTATATTTTGAGTTGCAGGTGCTTGTGTTAGATGGTATATTAATGACATATTTCGAGAAATTTGTTTTGTTTCCGTCCGAAATGTGTTCTGTTGTCTTGTGAGGAATCATTCAGGCAACACGTGCCAACCTGAATGCCTCTCACTTCACACACGTTCACACACCGTGTGAATGTAAAGAATACAAGGAAAGGACCGCAATGGAAATCAGTCTGTCTGACTTTCTTGAGCTATCCCAGGAAATTTACACATGACTTACTATGCAAAACAACCACTGTGAAAGAATAGAGAAATTCCAAGCGCTTTCGTGACTACTCACATTATCAAGGAACAATGATAATTGTTCCTTGATAATGTGAGTAGTCACGAAAGCGCTTGGAATTTCTCTATTCTTTCACAGTGGATGTTTTGCATATTCTGAAATCACCTGTTTACTGTGATCTTATTGCCTGACTTACTATGTATGATAATTTGTGTAACTATTTATGTGTAACTGCACCTAAATAAATTTACTTAACTCTCGCCGAAATCTTTACCAGCTTAGCCAGCTTATTTGCCACAGTAGCAACAATATGCTTGTTGATCTGGTAAAGCTGCTGGCCGAAGGTTCACGTCCTCGCCAGGTAGTGAGATGTTTGTTTTGAACCTTGGTGGAAAATCAAATCAACACAAAGTTGTACCCTCGGGTGTGGCCCAGCATGTGTGGAGGATTGGCTGAAGTATTCAAGGTACTCAGATGCTGAGTGTGGGTGGGAGTGGGAACACTACTGAGATGCTTCACCATTACTTTTAAGCTTATCATGGCCTAGTGTGTCTGGTGTCTCACTGGTAAATATGTTGCCGCAGCTGATAAACTGTTAGCAGGGGTTTGAATTCTTGTTGAGCTCTCTAGGTGACACCATACACACACACACACACACACACACACACACATACACACACACACACACACACACACACACACACACACACACACACACACACACACACACACACACACACACACACACACACACACACACACACACACACACACACACACACACACACACACACACACTGCTCTGCTCGTAAAAAACAGTTGGAAATTCGAGAAAATGGAAGGAATAGATGAGACGGGAGAAAGAGACTACATAGCAGGTACACTTCAGTCTGGGGAACACAAAGTGGTCATTGCAGTGATGTATAATCCACCACAGAACTGCAGGAGGCCAACAGAGGAATATGAAGAGAGCAACAGAGCAATGGTGGACACACTTGCTGAGGTGGCAAGAAGAGCTCACTCCAGCAGAGCAAAGTTGCTGGTTATGGGGGATTTCAACCACAGGGAGATTGACTGGGAAAACCTGGAGCCACATGGGGGTCCCGAAACATGGAGAGCCAGGATGTTGGACGTGGTGTTGGAAAACCTCATGCACCAACATGTTAAGGACACTACCAGAGTGAGAGGGGAGGATGAACCAGCAAGATTGGACCTTGTGTTCACCCTGGGCAGCTCAGATATTGAGGACATCAAGTATGAGAGTCCCCTAGGAGCTAGCGACCACGTGGTTCTGTGCTTTGAATACATAGTAGAGCTGCAAGTGGAGAGAATAACAGGAGTTGAATGGGAAAAGCCTGACTATAAAAGAGGGGACTACATAGGGTTGAAGAACTTTCTGCGGGAGGTCCAGTGGGACAGAGAACTGGCAGGAAAGCCAGCAAATGAAATGATGGAATATGTAACAACAAAATGCAAGGAGGCAGTGGAAAGGTTTATTCCCAATGGCAACAGTAACAACGGAAAGACCAGAACGAGCCCCTGGTTTACCCGACGGTGTAAGGAGGCAAAAACAAAATGCAATAGAGAATGGAAGAAGTACAGAAGGCAGAGAACACACGAAAATAGGGAGATCAGTCGCAGAGCCAGGAATGAGTACGCACAGGTAAGGAGGGAGGCCCAGCGACAGTATGAAAATGACATAGCATCGAGAATCAAGACTGACCCGAAACTGTTGTATAGCCACATCAGGAGGAAGACAACAGTCAAAGACCAGGTGATCAGATTAAGGACAGAAGGTGGAGAACTCACAAGAAATGATCAGGAGGTATGTGAGGAGTTGAACAGGAGATTTAAGGAAGTTTTTACAGTAGAGACAGGAAGGGCTGTGGGAAGACAGCACAGAAGGGAACATCAAGAGGGAATATACCAACAAGTGTTGGATGACATACGAACAACTGAGGAGGAGGTGAAGAAGCTCTTAAGTGACCTTGACACCTCAAAGGCGATGGGACCGGACAACATCTCCCCATGGGTCCTTAGAGAAGGAGCAGAGATGCTGTGCGTGCCTCTAACCACAATCTTCAACACATCCCTTGAAACTGGGCAACTACCTGAGAAATGGAAGACAGCTAATGTAGTCCCCATATTTAAGAAAGGAAACAGAAACGAGGCACTAAACTACAGACCTGTGTCTCTGACATGTATTGTGTGCAAAGTCATGGAGAAGATTATCAGGAGGAGAGTGGTCGAACACCTGGAAAGGAACAAGATTATAAACGAAAACCAGCATGGGTTCATGGAAGGCAAATCTTGTATCACAAACCTTCTGGAGTTTAATGACAAGGTAACAGAAGAAAGACACGAGAGAGAGGGGTGGGTAGATTGCGTTTTCCTAGACTGCAGGAAGGCCTTTGACACAGTTCCCCACAAGAGATTAGTGCAGAAGCTGGAGGATCAGGCGCACGTAAAAGGGAGGGCACTGCAATGGATAAGAGAATACCTGACAGGGAGGCAGCAACGAGTCATGGTACGTGAAGAGGTATCACAGTGGGCGCCTGTTACGAGCGGGGTCCCACAGGGGTCAGTTCTAGGACCAGTGCTATTTTTGATATATGTGAACGACATGATGGAAGGAATAGACTCTGAAGTGTCCCTGTTCGCAGATGACGTGAAGTTGATGAGAAGAATTAAATCGGACGAGGATGAGGCAGGACTGCAAAGAGATCTGGACAGGCTGGACATGTGGTCCAGCAACTGGCTTCTCGAATTCAGTCCAGCCAAATGCAAAGTCATGAAGATTGGGGAGGGGCAAAGAAGACCGCAGACAGAGTATAGGCTAGGTGGACAAAGACTACAGACCTCACTCAGGGAGAAAGACCTTGGGGTGACCATAACACCGAGCACATCACCGGAGGCACACATCAACCAAATAACCGCTGCAGCATACGGGCGCCTGGCAAACCTGAGAATAGCGTTCCGATACCTTAATAAGGAATCGTTCAAGACACTGTACACTGTGTATGTTAGGCCCATACTGGAGTATGCAGCACCAGTCTGGAACCCACACCTGGTCAAGCACGTCAAGAAGTTAGAGAAAGTACAAAGGTTTGCAACAAGTCTAGTCCCAGAGCTCAAGGGAATGTCGTACGAGGAAAGGTTAAGGGAAATAGGACTGACGACACTGGAGGACAGAAGGGTCAGGGGAGACATGATAACGACATACAAGATACTGCGGGGAATAGACAAGGTGGACAGAGATAGGATGTTCCAGAGAGGGGACACAGGGGCAAGGGGTCACAACTGGAAGCTGAAGACTCTGACGAGTCACAGGGACGTTAGGAAGTATTTCTTCAGTCATAGAGTTGTCAGCAAGTGGAATAGCCTAGCAAGTGAAGTAGTGGAGGCAGGAACCATACATAGTTTTAAGAAGAGGTATGACAAAGCTCAGGAAGCAGAGAGAGAGAGGATCCAGTAGCGATCAGTGAAGAGGCGGGGCCAGGAGCTGAGTATCGACCCCTGCAACCACAATTAGGTGAGTACAATTAGGTGAGTACACACACACACACAGGCAGAACTACAAAGGGATCTGGACAGGCTGCAGACCTGGTCCAGCAATTGGCTCCTGGAGTTCAACCCCACCAAGTGCAAAGTCATGAAGATTGGGGAAGGGCAAAGAAGACCGCAGATGGAGTACAGTCTAGGGGCCAGAGACTACAGACCTCACTCATGGAAAAAGATCTTGGGGTGAGTATAACACCAGGCACATCTCCTGAAGCGCACATCAACCAAATAACTGCTACAGCATATGGGCGCCTAGCAAACCTCAGAACAGCATTCCAACATCTCAATAAGGAATCATTCAGGACCCTGTACACCGTGTACGTTCGGCCCACATTGGAGTATGCGGCACCAGTTTGGAACCCACACCTAGCTTAGCACATAAAGAAACTAGAGAAAGAGCAAAGGTTTGCAACAAGACTAGTCCCAGAGCTAAGAGGTATGTCCTACGAGGAGAGGTTAAGGGAAATCAACCTGACGACACTGGAGGACAGGAGAGATAGGGGGGACATGATAACGACATACAAAATACTGAGAGAAATTGACAAGGTGGACAAAGGCAGGATGTTCCAGAGATGGGACACAGCAACAAGGGGACACAGTTGGAAGTTGAAGACACAGATGAATCACAGGGATGTTAGGAAGTATTTCTTCAGCCACAGAGCAGTCAGGAAATGGAATAGTTTGGGAAGCGATGTAGTGGAGGCAGGATCCATACATAGCTTTAAGCAGAGGTATGATAAAGCTCACGGTTCAGGGAGAGTGACCTAGTAGCGACCAGTGAAGAGGCGGGGCCAGGAGCTTGGACTAGACCCCTGTAACCTCAACTAGGTGAGTACATACATACATACATGCATATATATATATATATATATATATATATATATATATATATATATATATATATATATATATATATATATAATATATATATATATATATAATGTATATATTCATATATTTACATATATAAATATATATATATATATATATATATATATATATATATATATATTTTTTTTTTTTTTTATCACACCGGCCGATTCCCACCAAGGCAGGGTGGCCCGAAAAAGAAAAACTTTCACCATCATTCACTCCATCACTGTCTTGCCAGAAGGGTGCTTTACACTACAGTTTTTAAACTGCAACATTAACACCCCTCCTTCAGAGTGCAGGCACTGTACTTCCCATCTCCAGGACTCAAGTCCGGCCTGCCGGTTTCCCTGAATCCCTTCATAAATGTTACTTTGCTCACACTCCAACAGCACGTCAAGTATTAAAAACCATTTGTCTCCATTCACTCCTATCAAACACGCTCACGCATGCCTGCTGGAAGTCCAAGCCCCTCGCACACAAAACCTCCTTTACCCCCTCCCTCCAACCCTTCCTAGGCCGACCCCTACCCCGACCCCTACCTATATATATATATATATATATATATATATATATATATATATATATATATATATATATATAAATATATATATATATATATATCAATAACAACACTGCGACTAGCCGGGGGATCGAACCAGTGTTATTTTAGCCCGCCTCATGATGAGGGAAAATTCACGACTCTCTAACCCAATGGACCATACAATCCTACAAAAATAACGCACTCAGCAGAGCTAGGTGTTGTACCGTGATCCGAGGACATACGATGGTGTGGGCTAAAACAACACGGGCTCAATCCCCCGGCTAATCTCAGTGTTATTGATTCAATACCACTTGCTCGTGGTTACATTATATGTATTGCATGTGAGTAGAATGAGATTAGCTCTGAGGCACCCACACCATCGTATGTCCTCTGGTCACGGTACAACACCTAGCTCTGCTGGGTGCGTGTTTCTTGTTGGATTGTAAGGTCCAGTGGGTTCCTGTAAAGGGATTGTAAGGTCCAGTGGCTTCCTGTAAAGGGTAACTCCAGCCATAGGTAAGTTTATTTAGGTATACACAAATACAGTTACATAGATTATCATACATAGCAGCATATGTGTAGAGAACCTAGGATAACCCAAAAAAGTCCTTTTAATACATTATTATACAATGTAGGAGATATCTTATTATTATACTATAAAGGATATACACATGGAATAAAGTAAAAAGAATTATTTACATTTACATGTGTGTAGGCTAAAAAAAAATAAAAAATAATTCTCCTCCCTTTCTGTAGCTACATTTATCAGACACCTTTTGGCACTCTTCTTGAACTGGTTCGTGCTATGACTGGCTTTAACATGTGCGCGCAGTCTGTTCCATTCCCTTATTGCTGTACAATAAAAGGTGTTTGAAGCCTGGCCACTGACTGTGGGTACTACAAAGTTGTGCTCTCTCACTCTAGTACTATGATTGCTTTGGTTCTCAACCTTGACAAAATTAGAAGCAAGATATTCTGGACTGTTTGTGAGAAATTTTGTAACCTTGACTTAACTTCAGTTGTTTTACTCCGTCTTCACTATTCAGCATATCCAATTGTTGTAATTCATCCTGGTCTACATGTTCTCTTGTACCCATGTCCACGATGAATCTTACAATTTTGTTCTTGGTGATTTGCAGTTTATCTTTAAGTCTTTTTGTCAAGGCAGAGTACCATGAAGAGCAAGCGTAATCCATATGACACTGTATAATGGCTAGACAGGTCCTGCGAGCCTCAGTAGGTAGACACTGTGCTTGTCTGTAGAGGAACTTCAATCTGGCATTCGTTTTCTTTACTAAACTGTTCCTAATCAGTTCTCCTGACATGCATGGGTCAAAGGGGATTCCCAGATATTTTACTGAGGAAACAGAAGTGATGAGTTCCCTATTAAACCGGACATTAAAATTATTTACCCTTCTCTGTTCATGTTTCGTGCCAAAGAGCATGGCTTCCGTTTTCCCGAGACGTAACGATAGTTTGTTGTCTACTAACCATTTGCTGCAGGACTCCAGTTTTAGTGTTAATACATTAGTTATATCTTGTGGGTCTTTACCTGACACTAAAAGAGCACTGTCATCCTCATGCAGTAAGAGTTTGCACTTGACAGTGAGCACGTCGTTTACATAAAATAGGAATAATAAGGGACCCAGAACCTTGGGGAACTCCACATGCTATCGGCAGAGGTTCTGATTCTGTTTTGTTGATTTTGACAATTTGTTTCCTATTGCTAAGATAGGATTTAAACCAGTATATGAAACTTATGCCGATAGCTTGACAGTATCGAAGTAATGGTGGTATACAATCGTAGATGGTTTGGCGACCGCTAGACGTGATGCGGTATTCAGACTTTTAAAGTAAGAGTTGGATGACCGGTTAATGAAATTTAAAGCCAGTCGACTACACGAGAGTCATTAAGGCTTCATGTCAGCTTTTTACCGCCTCTCAAGACTACTTTACCACCCAAAACAGGAATGAGACTCTCAGCGTGTATACATTGAGAAACACACCTCACAGTGTATTTGTATATCCTTGCGTCAAGAGAAACTGTTTCTCAGGTCATCAGTTGTCTCATTATGGCCTCTATTCCTTTGTGATGGTTGTCTGAGCTCTTCATTATTAAGCTGATTTGTGATGAAAATCATAATACATTTTGTAAACTGTGCATATAGTATTTTGTGTGAATTGTGCACATAGTAATTTGTGTAAATTTGAACACACAGTAATTTGTGTAAATTGTGTACTTAGTAATGGTCAAAATCATATGAATCACACAAGTTGCTTCTGAGTCTGTATGAATGTTAGTTGCCATGAATAACGAATTACAAATAACACGAAAGCAAATAAATCACAGAACAGGTGGGGATCAAACCCATAGCAAGCCAGTTCTAAAACTAACAGGTCAGTGTGTTATCCACTGGACCATGCCGGCCTAATAAGATTCGTCCAACTACATACATATCTTTACATAATAGGGGGCTTAGTGTGGGCCACCACTGTGAACCCAAACGCAGGCTTTTACAGACGACTCCCACACCAGTATGGCCGTGTGTGAGGGATTCGTCTGTAAGTTCATACAACACCTTATCCATGATTTATTAGTTACCACTGGTCAAAAAACTTCTTAAAAAACAATTAGTTTTTTTTTTTTTTTTTTTTTTTTTTTTTTGTGTGTGTGTGTGTGTGTGTGTGTGTGTGTGTGTGTGTGTGTACTCACCTAGTTGTACTCACCTAGTTGAGGTTGCAGGGGTCGAATCCTAGCTCCTGACAACACCTCTTCACTGGTCGCTACTAGGTCACTCTCCCTGAACCGTGAGCTTTATCATACCTCGGCTTAAAGCTATGTATGGATCCTGCCTCCACTACATCTCTTCCCAAACTATTCCACTTCCTGACTACTCTGTGACTGAAGAAATACTTCCTAACATCCCTGTGATTCATCTGTGTCTTCAGCTTCCAACTGTGTCCCCTTGTTACTGTGTCCAATCTCTGGAACATCCTGTCTTTGTCCACCTTGTCAATTCCTCTCAGTATTTTGTATGTCGTTATCATGTCCCCCCTATCTCTCCTGTCCTCCAGTGTCGTCAGGTCGATTTCCCTTAACCTCTCCTCGTAGGACATACCTCTTAGCTCTGGGACTAGTCTCGTAGCAAACCTTTTCACTTTCTCTAGTTTCTTTCCATGCTTGGCTAGGTGTGGGTTCCAAACTGGTGCCGCATTCTCCAATATGGGCCTAACGTACACGGTGTACAGGGTCCTGAACGATTCCTTATTAAGATGTCGGAATGCTGTTCTGAGGTTTGCTAGGCGCCCATATGCTGCAACAGTTATTTGGTTGATGTGCGCTTCAGGAGATGTGCCTGGTGTTATACTCACTCCAAGATCTTTTTCCTTGAGTGAGGTTTGTAATCTCTTGCCCCCCTAGACTGTACTCCGTCTGCGGTCTTCTTTGCCCTTCCCCAATCTTCACGATTTTGCACTTGGTGGGTTGAACTCCAGGAACCAATTTCTGGACCAGGTCTGCAGCCTATCCGGATCCCTTTGTAGTCCTGCCGGTTTTCGATCGAATGAATTCTTCTCATCAACGTCACATCATCTGCAAACAGGGACACTTCGGAGCCTATTCCTTACGCCATGTCGTTCACAAATACCAGAAACAGCACTGGTCCTAGGACTGACCCCTGTGGGACCCCGCTGGTCACAGGCGCCCACTCTGACACCTCGCCAAGTACCATGAGTCGCTGCTGTCTTCCTGTCAAGTATTCCCTGATCCATT
Organism: Cherax quadricarinatus; assembly: GCF_038502225.1. NCBI lineage: Eukaryota > Metazoa > Arthropoda > Malacostraca > Decapoda > Parastacidae > Cherax > Cherax quadricarinatus. The sequence goes on from NC_091307.1 coordinate 1,078,136, forward strand.
GTAGTGCCTTCCCTGTTATCCCTGCTTGGTCCTCCAGTTTTTGCACTAATCTCTTGTGTGGAACTGTGTCAAACGCCTTCTTGCAGTCCAAGAAAATGTAATCCACCCACCCCTTTCTCTCTCTTGTCTTACTGCTGTCACCATGTCCTAGAACTCCAGTAGGTTTGTGACACAGGATTTCCCATCCCTGAAACCATGTTGGCTGCTGTTGATGAGATCATTCCTTTGTAGGTGTTCCACAACTCTTTTCTTGATAATAACAATGTTCCATCACATTATACCCAGCATACTAACAATGTTCCATGACATTATACCCAGCATACTAACAATGTTCCATCACATTATACCCAGCATACTAACAATGTTCCATCACATTATACCCAGCATAATAACGATGTTCCATCACATTATACCCAGCATAATAACAATGTTCCATCACATTATACCCAGCATACTAACAATGTTCCATGACATTATGCCCAGCATAATAACAATGTTCCATCACATTATACCCAGCATAATAATGTTCCATCACATTATACCCAGCATAGTAACAATGTTCCATCACATTATACCCAGCATAATAACGATTTTCCATGACATTATACCCAGCATAATAACAATGTTCCATCACATTATACCCAGCATACTAACAATGTTCCATGACATTATACCCAGCATACTAACAATGTTCCATGACATTATACCCAGCATAATAACAATGTTCCATCACATTATACCCAGCATAATAATGTTCCATCACATTATACCCAGCATAATAACAATGTTCCATCACATTATACCCAGCATACTAACAATGTTCCATCACATTATACCCAGCATAATAACAATGTTCCATCACATTATACCCAGCATAATAATGTTCCATCACATTATACCCAGCATAATAACAATGTTCCATCACATTATACCCAGCATACTAACAATGTTCCATCACATTATACCCAGCATAATAACAATGTTCCATCACATTATACCCAGCATAATAACGATGTTCCATCACATTATACCCAGCATAATAACAATGTTCCATCACATTATACCCAGCATAATAACAATGTTCCATCACATTTATAAACATTAGTGTTAATATTGCTGTTTCTGTTCTTAGAACTGTTAGGGTCCTCAACATAATTTTCATAACTGTCAAAATGGTTAAAACGTTACTTTGACCTGGGCAGTTACTAAACACAAAAAAATACAGTGAACATTTCCAGCTCTTCAGTTCAGTGATACTATTATATAAAATAATGTAAGAGTTTCGAAATGTATTCAGCTCTTGAGAGACTAACACATGAACACAAGTATCTCATAAAGACATGTTTAACGCGTCTTCAAGGAGGAACAGCGGACATGTCACAAGAATTCACGGTATGAATGTTAGAGAGAGGTTGTGGAGCGTGGCGGTCAGTTGACCACCTGGCAAAGTGGACCCTTGAAGGATGTTTGTGTGTTGTTGTGAGAGCCGTCACACTCAACAACAGATGCGCACAGAGGATGAGGTGTCCTCTAAGGCTTGTTGACCCCTCCACACACAGAAGAGGTACGATAAAGCTCTTGGAGCATAGAGAGTGGACCTAGTAGTGATCAGTGAAGAGGCGGGGCCAGGAGCTGTGAGATCGACCCGAAAGACTTAATAACATCATAGTTTTTTTTTTAGTGTTAATGGTGGGGGAAATAGATGATTAACTTCAACAGATGTGCATCGACCCTTACAACCACAAATGAGTAGAAACACACACACACACACACTGAACCTGACGACAGTGGGAGAGAGAACCAACGGAGACATGACGCGGTTAACCTCCAAGAAGATATAAACAAAGTTTTCCAGTGGACAACGGTAAACAATATGATGTTCAATGAGGACAAATTCCAACTACTCCGTTATGAAAAACTGGAGGAGATAATAACTAGAACAGAGTATACTACTGACTCCGGCCATACAATAGAACGGAAAAATAATGTAAGGGACCTGGGAGTAGTAATGTCTGAGGATCTCACTTTCAAGGATCACAACAGTGCCACGATCGCGCGTGCAAAGAAAATGATAGGATGGATAATGAGAACTTTCAAAACGAGAGATGCCATGCCAATGATGATCCTTTTCAAATCACTTGTTCTCTCTAGATCTAGAGAGTGTACAGTGATCCTTTACTGCACGTATAAGTTCTGTCAAGCACCTTAACTACTGGGAACGCTTGGAAGCACTTGACTTGTACTCGTTGGAACGCAGGAGGGAGAGATATATCATAATCTACACTTGGAAAATCTTGGAAGTAATGGTCCCAAATCTGCACACAGAAATCACTCCCTACGAAAGTAAAAGACTGGGCAGGCGATGCAAAATGCCCCCAATAAAAAGTAGTGGCGCCATTGGTACACTAAGGGAAAACACCATAAGTGTCCGGGGCTCAAAACTGTTCAACAGCCTCCCATCAAGCATTAGGGGAATTGCCAATAAACCCCTGGCTGCCTTCAAGAGAGAGCTGGACAGATACCTAAAGTCAGTGCCGGATCAGCCGGGCTGTGGCTCGTACGTTGGACTGCGTGCGGCCAGCAGTAACAGCCTAGTTGATCAGGCCCTGATCCATCGGGAGGCCTGGTCATGGACCGGGCCGCGGGGGCATTGATCCCCGGAATAACCTCCAGGTAACCTCCGGATGTAGAAGATACTTCGAGGAGGGTTCTAAAGGACAGGCAAAGAGTATCTGAAATGGGGGAGGACCAGGGACAAAGGAGACAGGGTAAAGACAAGACCGTCAGAAATTACTTTTTCAGTCTTCGGCTAAGGGAGTGCAATATTAGGAAAGAATAAGTGAACTAAATCTGACGACTCTGGAAGAAAGGAGGAATATGGAAGGTATGATTATGACTTACAAGATACTCAGAGCAGACTGGCGTGTAGGGAAACTAAACACAGACATCAGTCACACATACGTTACGAAAAACTTTTCCAGTCTCAGAGTGGTGGGGAAATGTTGGAGATAAACTCCATACACAGTTTCAAGATTGGATGTGATAAGGCTCAAATAACCAGAAACCAGCATTGCCATTTGACTAATCTTAAGTGGCGGGGCCAGGAGCCAGGATTCAACCCAATAATGTACATTGGTGAGTATACAGATACAATAGGTGGAATTAATTATATTCCAGGTGAGTACATACATTAGAGGTCCTACAGAGCGTGTGTATATACCACCCGGATTACCACCTGGTACCAAGAAAAACTCATCAGACCAAATTGAGGAGCGTGTAAGCTGGTGGCTCCCTTACCCGTCAAGGCCAAGAGATTTGTTGGGATTGCACCTGTATCACCTACACACCCGACAAGTTAGCAGAACAAGTCTTGTCTAAAGCCTCCTTAGAATATATCAAAATATGAAATTAGAAAAGCGTTTATCTTAATAGGTAATGTGGTGCTAATAGGCATTCAAGAACATGTCCCCCGTCACCTACCCAGGCTAGCCTCGATAGACCGAAACTGGGTGAACAGGATGAGCTTCTGAAATTGATATTCACAAAAAAAAAATTAATCTAACCTTAGAAGATGGGGTGATAGATGTTCGTAAGAAAACACAGAGAGCAGTTCCTGCATTCTTGTTCTTTTGAAGATTGAGACACTTATGCAACATATGGGAGTCTTTATTCAGGAAACGTTTCGCCACACAGTGGCTTCATCAGTCTAATACAAAGCACAAAGGTGTAAGGAGAGGAGAAGTTTGAGGTAATCAGTCCCTCAGCCTGGAGTCGATGTGTTCAGTCCATCAATCTTGTTAAAAGAATTCTTCAACACTTGTCCAACCTTTGGACGAAGACCTACTTCGACTAGTGGATGGTACCACTATGACCCCGCCTCCTCCTGCTTCGCCTCACCTGACTACAGTATATAAGCCACGTCTACGGCCCTATGCTGTACATTCTACAAGACTGATGGACTAAACACATCGACTCCAGGCTGAGGGACTGATTACCTCAAACTCCTCCTCTCCTTACACCTTCTGCTTTGGGAAGAATTGAGACACTTAAGCAACACATGGGAATCTTTATTGAAGAAACGTTTCGCCACACAGTGGCTTCATCAGTCCAATACAAAGTAGAAATGGGTAAGGAGAGTAGAAGTTTGAGGTAATCAGTCCCTCCACCTGGAATCGACTCCAGGTGTAGGGACTGATTACCTCGAACTTCTACTCTCCTTGGAAATAAATGGTATAAAATACCGACACAATGGAAATATAAACACATATGCAGTATAATGTGATCCTTTACTGACTACGTTTCGCCCACACAGTGGGCTTTTTCAAGTCACAAACAGATCTACCTGGGGTGGAAGGGACGCGAGTATTTATAGTCAGGTTCAGAATGCTAAGGTCAGGTGGAGAATGCTGCATCTGATGATGTACCGAGTGGGGTTATAGAGTCTAAAATCCAAGCTACCCAAGATTTTAGACTCTATAACCCCATTCGGTACATCATCAGATGCAGCATTCTCCACCTGACCTCAGCTTTCTGAACCTGACTATAAATACTCGCGTCCCTTCCACTCTAGGTAGATCTGTTTGTGACTTGAAAAACCCCACTGTGTGGGCGAAATTTATCTCTCCTTACCCATTTCTACTTTGTATTGGACTGATGAAGCCACTGTGTGGCGAAACGTTTCCTGAATAAAGACTCCCAAATGTTGCATAAGTGTCTCAATCTTCAACTTGTCGGTTTTTCAAACCATTCATCACTCCTGTTCTTTTGTGGCATCTAGAAGATAAGGTAAATCTCTAAGAAGATATAAACCAAGTTTTCCAATGGGCAATGGAGAACAATATGATATTCCATGAAGACAAATTCCAACTACCCCGTTAAGATTTCGTTCGGATTTTTCGTTCGGATTTTTAACCCCGGAGGGTTAGCCACCCAGGATAACCCAAGAAAGTCAATGCGTCATCGAGGACTGTCTAACTTATTTCCATTGGGGTCCTTAATCTTGTCCCCCAGGATGCGACCCACACCAGTCGACTAACACCCAGGTACCTATTTGCTGCTAGGTGAACAGGACAACAGGTGTAAGGAAACGTGTCGAAATGTTTCCACCCGCCGGGAATCGAACCCGGGCCCTCCGTGTGTGAAGCGGGAGCTTTAGCCACCAGGCCACCGGGCCACAGTAAAGGTTTTATGCCAACAGCATTTGGTGTTCCCAGGCGGTCACCCATCCAAGTACTAACCAAACCCAACGTTGCTTAACTTCGCTGATCGGACGAGAAGCGGTGTGTTCAACGTGGTATGGCCGTTACGGAAAACTGGAGGAGATAATAGCTAGAACTGAGTATACTACAAACTCTAATCACACAATAGAACGGAAAAGTAATGTGACGGACCTGGGAGTGGTAATGTCTGAGGATCTCACCTTCCAGGATCACAACAATGCCACTATCACATATACGAGGAAACTGATAGGATGGATAATGAGAACATTCAAGACAAGAGATAACAAGCCAGTGATGATCCTTTTTAAATCATTTGTTCTCTCTAGGTTGAAATACTGCTGTACATTAACATCACCATTCAAGGCAGGTGAAATCGCAGATCTAGAGAATGTACAGAGAACTTTAACTGCACAAACAAGTTCCATCAAACACCTTAACTACTGGGAACGCTTGGAAGCACTTGATATGTACTCACTGGAGCGCTGGTGACAGATACATAATATACACCCGGAAAATTCTGGAGGGATGGTCCCTAATCTGCACACAGAAGTCACTCCCTACGAAAGCAAAAGACTTGGCAGGCGATGCAACATACCCACAGTGAAAAGTAGGGGCGTCATTAGCACACTAAAAGAAAACACAATACGTGTCCGGGGCCCAAGACTGTTGAACAGCTTCCAACCAGCCGTAAGGGGAATTACCAATACTCCGCTGGTTACCATCAAGCGGGAGTTGGACAGATACCTAAAGTTAGTGCCGGATAAGCCGGGCTGTGGTTCGTACGTTGAACTGTGTGCGGCCAGCAGAAACAGCCTAGTTGATCAAGCCCTGATCCACCGGGAGACCTGGTCATGGACCGGGAATCCCCTCCAGGTAGACTCCTGGTAGAGAACTAGCGCCTTAAACACTCCATTGGTGTCCATGATCCTATATTTATTATGGTAAATAGACAGTTGAATGCTATAATTACCTCTTCACCCATACCATCGTGCGCAATATAACACCCAATTTCACTGGGATATCCCAGTAGTGGAAAATGTGGCTTCAGTAATGCTTGAGCAGAAGGAACTCGTCTCATAGTGCCAAGAACGCATCAGACAGACGATTTCCAATTGACTGACTGTTCCTATTTCCTCCCTATACAAGTTCCTCTGACTGTAATGAATTACCCAATCACCTTCCCATCCCTATCCTTCCCGAACACAGGTAAATCACCGGCTGGGAATTGGCATAGATCAATTCCTGCCCTATGGTCTTGTCTACCATAAATCTGAGGGAAAGAGTGAAAAACAAAGAAGGTTAAGATTTCTTCAAGAGAAGCCTTGCTACAGCCCGCTCTCCAGAATAAAGGAAGTCACAACTATGTAGACCTGATGGTAGAGAAACCTTCCAGGTGGAATTCCCAGGAAAAAAATATAAGATTTATCTCTGAAACCCTTGTATTCTCCCGAGGCTACGAGCTCCCAGCATCACCACCAGAGGCATCCTTTCTTCTACTTTTTTATACTAGTACTATTACTACTACTACTGTTACTACTACCATTACTAATACCATTATTACTGCTACTACTACTGCTACTACTACTACTGCTGCTACTTCTACAACTACTGCTACTGTTACTTCTTCTTCTTCTTCTTCTTCTTCTTATTATTATTATTATTATTATTATTATTATTATTATTATAATTATTATTATTAGTATTATATTATTATTATTATTATTATTATTATTATTATTATTATTATTATTATTATTATTATTATTATTATTATTATTATTATTATTATTATTATTATATTATTATTATTATTATTATTATTATTATTATTATTATTATTATTATTATTATTATTATTATTATTATTATATTATTATTATTATTATTATTATTATTATTATTATTATTATTATTATTATTATTATTGCTGTTGTTAAAATAAATATATTTCTGTAATTACACAGCAGACTCATAAAATTCCTCCACAAAAATATTCATCCTGTTCCTCGTTACTTTTACACACTACGCACAAAACGTGCTTCAAAAGCAGCCAGATTTATGTGCATGAAACTTGGCAGGTGGAACGAATTTTTATCAAGAGTTAACGTCAGCTCTGGTGAGAATAGGTCAAAGGAATATGTTAGCATCCTCAGGTTAAATTCTGTTAGGGGCAAATACAAAATATTATATTTTTTTGTTCCACAGGGTTAGATTTTGCGTCAGCGAAAATGTAAAAGATAGTCGGGTGAGTCTGGAGTTTAGAAACTTTCTAAGTGCCTTTCTAATGATGGGTCACACTTTCAGTTCTCACAGGAGAAGGCATCGTTGCCTCTCTCCGATTACGTTTACACATAAAAAGATAAGCGTCAGGTATTCAAGGTATAGTAACCTATGAGATGATAGGGAATTAGTACTTTAAATAAAGTGCAGTGAGGCAGGGGGAAAGATTAGACTTTTAGATTTTGCCGCCTAAGTTGTTTGTTTATTGTACATTCCGTATCCATCCTTTGGACAGGAGCGGAGGAACATATTGAAACACGAATGATCTAAAAATTATGTCACAAAAGGTTTAACAGGAGTACATCCGGATTATACCTGCAATTTGTCTTATTAGTTGCAAGCAAATTTAGGATATTTGCTTTATATATCTGGTATCTTATTTTCATTAAAAAGATACCTTGACATTTCACATAGATTATGATACTGTTTCGATATTCTTCAATCAACGGACAATCTAGGGCGTAAGGTTCAAGAAAGTGACCATAAAGCTGACCACATACTTTATATTTAGTTTGATCATATGTATGTCTGCCAAACTGGCAGAAGGACATGTAACCAAGGGTAAGCCTGGCTAATTCAACTTCAGTCAGTCTGTTCACATTGCAAGTTCCTCCTTAAACATACTTCTCTGCGTTCATGTTATAATAGTGAGTGACAGATATACTCAGGCTTCTAACTGAATTACTATGACATTCGCTTTCATTTGCTTTTCACCTCATGATACTCCTAATGCTAGATACAAATATACCAAAGTTAAATTCTAAATTTTCCTTCATGTTACTTTCGGTAATTTAACAACTTTATCACGTAGGGACAATTCAGTGTGTAATGGAATCCATAAAAATTGTAGATGAATTCTCTTCCCACTGTTTTTTTGAATATCTGTACATTGCTTCTCCAATGATCATTCTTTTAGAAATATTATGTGAGTCAAGTGTCTTCAGTCATGTCAAACTCAGTGTTACAAATTAATTTGAGTGACATGAGGATGACAGATAATTCAACTTGCAGTGTAGAAGCCCAGTTGATAATTCTTATGGTTAACTTATTTATTATATTTCTTAGGTGAGGAGGTGACAACGAGAGCAGATTCAGCCTTGCCAGTTGAATCCTGCTTAGATCTATTAGTATATATAAGTTGTAGTATATTATTAAGAGTTAAGCGAAACAATTTCTTGAGTAGTTTCCTTTGCAAGTGATTTAAGGACGGGATTACTAGTGATGCGCATTTTATGAGGACCTTTAACGTATATTATATTTAATAAATGCAAATATCATGGAGCGTAAGAAACAGTTCGTGCAGGTTAAAGCTTCATGTAACTACATATTTTCACAACCCATTTAGATCTATTCATTGAAGTCTAGACATTTAGTATGATTTATAGTGACAGTGTGTGCTTCATTTCTTTACATTCTAATACCAAGTACAATGTTAATCTAAATTATCCTAACAATAACACTAGGAAACCGAAGCTCCTTCCTCCTATTAAGAACCTTAGTAGTTTTAGGACAGCCAAGAATAATTCTTATGGCTTCACTTTGCATCAGCTCCAAGGGCCGGAGAGAATTTTCTTTGGCTAATATTAACATAGGAGCAGCATAATCAATTAAGGATCTAATGTAGGCTATATACATCATTCTCACTATTTTCACAATAGCACTATAGTTGCAGTGTAGCCAGCAACAGATAAGATAGCCTGTCTTACCATTTCTTATTTAGGTGTGGTATGATGAATTTAACGTAGGAACTGTTGTTTTCACCTTGCAAACAGATGGGAGGAGTATGTCGGTTGTTGGTCAATGTCTTAGTCATAGATGAAGATATGATGAGACCTAGTTGATTACATATTATTTGAACTTCATTAAAAATGGTACTTATTTTCTTATACCCTGTTGTATGAATCATGATGCCATCAGCATAGCTTATAACTATATATTTGGGTGAGATAGACAGAAAATTTTGGAGAACATTACTCAGGACATTAAATAGCATGGGACTGAGAACCCCTTCCCGAGGTGTACCTTGGGATATTTATTTAGTCTTGCCTATAAAGCCTTGGTAAAGAACTGAGGATACTCTGGTTTACAGACAACTTATTACCCAACTGAGTAGGTTACCAAAAAAAATAATTTTAGCTAGTTCATGTACATTAACAGTTCCGTTTGCACCCTAGACATAACCAAGATCATACACTGCTAACAAAGAGTTCTCAGGAACCTTTCTTAGAGTTCTGAGGATATCGAAAGTTATACTATCCTTTCCGGAGGCTGTTAATCGACCTTTATTTAAAGCAATATCTAAGTCATATTCAGTGAAGGGGCAGCCCCATCAATATTTTGACTCATGAAATAAATAAATTTCAGTCTTTCTTCAAAAGCACCAAGTTTGTTCCAATATAAAATCTAAGATTTCTCATACCTGGATGCTTGGGTCAGTTATTTATGAGGTCGTTAGTTTTTTCAAGAGGAAAATGATGAACAATGGTACCATTTTTCTTCCTACGATCTCTGTGATCTAGGTTAAGAATAATTTTTTTTCTATTGCACTTAGTATCTTGATTACTGGAAATAAAATCAAGGTTGACGATTGTAAATCTTGCAAAGTGATTATATAGCTTCAAAACCCCTAATAGGCAAACTATTCCACTCACTGACTACTCTATTTCCAACCCAATACCTTCCTATATCCTTTCCAACTCTAAACTTATCCAATTTGAATACATTGTTTCGAGTTCTTTGTTGATGGTATATCTCCTTTATTTAGGCCCATCTTTCAGTTATACACATCAATCATCTTTTCCCTCATTTAACAAAATGCGACATCTATAAATTACAGACATCTCCAGAGAATACTAGGTCAGCTTATTGAACCCCCTCTAGCATCTAGCCTGTTTCTGGTTTCGTAACAGCTTGTCAGAGTATATCCTAGACCAGTTATCCTGTAAAATTGTCTTCTGAATAAAACTTTGGGATACCTGGAGTCTACCTGGAGATTATTCCTGGGATCAAAGCCCCCGCGGCCCGGACCACGACCAGGCCTCCCGGTGGATCAGGGCCTGATCAACTAGGCTGTTACTGCTGGCCGCACACAGTCCAACGTACAAAGCACAGCCCGGCTGATCCGGCACTGACTTTAGGTATCTGTCCAGCTCTCTCTTGAAGGCAGCCAGGGGTTTATTGGCAATTCCCCTTATGCTTGGTGGGAGACTGTTGGATAGTCTTGGGCCCCGGACACTTATGGTGTTTTCTCTTAGTGTACCAATGGCGCTCCTACTTTTAATTGGGGGTATTTTGCATCGCCTGCGCAGTCTTTTACTATCGTAGGGAGTGATTTCTGTGTGCAGATTCGGGACCATTGCTTCCAGGATTTTCCAAGTGTAGATTATGATATATCTCTCCCTCCAGCGTTCCAACGAGTACAAGTCCAGTGCTTCCAAGCGTTCCCAGTAGTTAAGGTGCTTGACTGAACTTATACGTGCAGTAAAGGTTCTCTGTACACTCTCTAGATCTGCAATTTCACCTGCTTTGAACGGGGATGTTAATGTACAGCAGTATTTCAGCCTAGAGAGAACAAGTGATTTGAAAAGGATCATCATTGGCATGGCATCTCTCGTTTTGAACGTTCTCATTATCCATCCTAACATTTTCTTTGCACGTGCGATCGTGGCACTGTTGTGATCCTTGAAAGTGAGATCCTCAGACATCACTACTCCCACGTCCCTTAAATTATTTTTCCGCTCTATTGTATGGCCAAAGTTTGTAGTATACTCTGTTCTAGTTATTAACCCCTCCAGTTTTCCATAACGGAGTAGTTGGAATTTGCCCATTGGAAAACTTTGTTTATATCTTCTTGAAGGTTAACCGTGTCCTCAATAGATGACAACCTCATGCAGATCCTAGTATCATCTGGAAAGGATGATACGGCGCTGTGGGTTATATCTCTGTCTATGTCTTATATGAGGATGAGGAACAGGATGGGGGCGAGTACTGTGCCTTGTGGAACAGAGCTCTTCACTATGGCAGCCTCCGATTTAACTCTGTTGACCACTACTCTTTGTGTTCGATTGGTTAAGAAATTGAAGAGCCATCTCCCCACTTTGCCAGTTATTCCTTTAGCACATATTTTGTTCGCTATTACGCCATGATCGCACTTGTCAAACACTTTTGCAAAGTCTGTGTATATTACATCTGCATTCTGATTTTCTTCCAGTGCATCCAAGGCCATATCATAGTGATCCAGTAGTTGTGAGAGGCAGGAGCGACCTGCCCTGAACCCATGTTGCCCTGGATTGTGCAGTTTTTGGGAATCCAGGTGTGATCATAATTAGATGAATGTAAACTAACTAAATAAAACCTGAGATCTTTAATTATAAAGGCGTCTAAGTGGTTATCTTTATAGTTAATGTAAATTGAATAATAAAGGAGGTAAGCTCCTACACATATCTTGCAGTATATCTTATTATACTTGCATTTACTCATTCTGTATTTTACAAATAGCACTATAGGTACTTCAGATAAACAATACTCTTGAATATTCTTAGTATGTGCCATCGGGAACATTGCCGTGGGATTCACTCATAAATATAAAAATAGTACAAGTAAGTATGTATGTCTCACGAAATCGTAATGACCAGATTGCAAACACACGGAACGATCTGGAGTTTTGAGACTCTCTGATCGCGGGTTCTACCCCCATCCGTGGTATGGTTTGTAAGCATGTATGTGTGTATTCATATGTGTGTGTGTGTGTGTGTGTGTGTGTGTGTGTGTGTGTGTGTGTGTGTGTGTGTGTGTGTGTGTGTGTGTGTGTGTGTGTGTGTGTGTGTGTGTGTGTGTGTGTGTGTGTGTGTGTGTGTGTGTGTGTGTGTGTGTGTGTGTGTGTGTGTGCTCAGTAATACTCTGTATGACTCACTTAGTCTCGACTCGACTTAGAAATTGACTGACAAGACATAGTCCCTAAATATGCTAAGTTCTCAAGCATCAAGGCAATCAAACAACTTACATGAACAATAAGATGACATGTTCGCCAAACAGCAATAATTTTCGAAGCAGCAGAGTAGTACAGCATCCAGCAAGGAACAAGGAGACAAAAATGACCCCAATTGGGGGCCCATCAGCAAATCCTCCCTAAAGGCATAAAACTCCTTTATTACTGAAACAGATTTCAGCAGTGACAAATAACCCGACTACGACATTACGTAGATGCCAGAACAATGTAGGTCGAGAGTTAAACTCTGGACCAGAGATATAGCATGTGTCTCCACAACACACAACCTTTGGAAAATGTTGGGGACAGGGTTGCACAGAGTTATGAGAAGTATGTTCCTGCTCCCCCAACAAAGACATGCTCTACCAAAAACAGAATCTAAATCACACGAGATGACAAAACAGAGAGAAACAATGTTACCCCCACGAAAAACAGTGATAGAGTGAAAAGGAAGGCCTGCAGTTCTGACATCAGGTGACTGGTTACAGCTTACCCTCGACATCAACTGTGAAAGAAGTGGGTAGGTCATTTGCAAGTGCTGGCAGCCAATCAAAACTCACCAACAGCAAGCACAATGAGAGGTGTAGTTGTTATATCCTACCTATATACATAAGCTAATTTAATAAATCAAATAATAATATAAAGCATGAAATTTTCATTTTAGCTATTAATGAAAACATCAGCAATATAAAATTATATGAAAGGTAATATATATACAATTTATTCATTGCATCCTTCTCACAAGTCACAACACCTCATTCTTTGTTTTACAAGAGAATGTAGTTTAAGGGATTTCAATCGTTCGTCATATGGAAAAATTCTTATGCAATAAATTAATTTTGTCATTCCTTTCTTAATGTTTTTAATGTATTTTCATCCATTCTGCAGCATGGAGACCAGAACTTTTTTTTATATTTTATTTAAAACCAATACAGCATTACATATATAAATAAACATAAAAGAAAACATCTGAGATCACAAAATCTGAAACTCATTACTGCTAAAATAACCCCTATAAAAAATCCGACACGAAAAGAATGCGTCTTAACACTCACTAGATATGTCTGTGTACCATACAGCTGCAACCTGCATGTACACCATCACAGTGTGTACCATACAGCTGCAACCTGCATGTACACCATCACAGTGTGTACCATACAGCTGCAACCTGCATGTACACCATCACAGTGTGTACCATACAGCTGCAACCTGCATGTACACCATCACAGTGTGTACCATACAGCTGCAACCTGCATGTACACCATCACAGTGTGTACCATACAGCTGCAACCTGCATGTACGCCATCACAGTGTGTACCATACAGCTGCAACCTGCATGTACACCATCACAGTGTGTACCATACAGCTGCAACCTGCATGTACACCATCACAGTGTGTACCATACAGCTGCAACCTGCATGTACACCATCACAGTGTGTACCATACAGCTGCAACCTGCATGTACACCATCACAGTGTGTACCATACAGCTGCAACCTGCATGTACACCATCACAGTGTGTACCATACAGCTGCAACCTGCATGTACACCATCACAGTGTGTACCATACAGCTGCAACCTGCATGTACACCATCACAGTGTGTACCATACAGCTGCAACCTGCATGTACACCATCACAGTGTGTACCATACAGCTGCAACCTGCATGTACACCATCACAGTGTGTACCATACAGCTGCAACCTGCATGTACACCATCACAGTGTGTACCATACAGCTGCAACCTGCATGTACGCCATCACAGTGTGTACCATACAGCTGCAACCTGCATGTACGCCATCACAGTGTGTACCATACAGCTGCAACCTGCATGTACACCATCACAGTGTGTACCATACAGCTGCAACCTGCATGTACACCATCACAGTGTGTACCATACAGCTGCAACCTGCATGTACACCATCACAGTGTGTACCATACAGCTGCAACCTGCATGTACACCATCACAGTGTGTACCATACAGCTGCAACCTGCATGTACACCATCACAGTGTGTACCATACAGCTGCAACCTGCATGTACACCATCACAGTGTGTACCATACAGCTGCAACCTGCATGTACACCATCACAGTGTGTACCATACAGCTGCAACCTGCATGTACACCATCACAGTGTGTACCATACAGCTGCAACCTGCATGTACGCCATCACAGTGTGTACCATACAGCTGCAACCTGCATGTACGCCATCACAGTGTGTACCATACAGCTGCAACCTGCATGTACACCATCACAGTGTGTACCATACAGCTGCAACCTGCATGTACACCATCACAGTGTGTACCATACAGCTGCAACCTGCATGTACACCATCACAGTGTGTACCATACAGCTGCAACCTGCATGTACACCATCACAGTGTGTACCATACAGCTGCAACCTGCATGTACACCATCACAGTGTGTACCATACAGCTGCAACCTGCATGTACACCATCACAGTGTGTACCATACAGCTGCAACCTGCATGTACACCATCACAGTGTGTACCATACAGCTGCAACCTGCATGTACACCATCACAGTGTGTACCATACAGCTGCAACCTGCATGTACACCATCACAGTGTGTACCATACAGCTGCAACCTGCATGTACACCATCACAGTGTGTACCATACAGCTGCAACCTGCATGTACGCCATCACAGTGTGTACCATACAGCTGCAACCTGCATGTACGCCATCACAGTGTGTACCATACAGCTGCAACCTGCATGTACACCATCACAGTGTGTACCATACAGCTGCAACCTGCATGTACACCATCACAGTGTGTACCATACAGCTGCAACCTGCATGTACACCATCACAGTGTGTACCATACAGCTGCAACCTGCATGTACACCATCACAGTTAAAACAAACCCCATCAATATACACGTTATAAATCAAACAGTTCTTGTAATTTTAATTCATTACTAATTTACAGCAACCTTTTGTAATCCAGCCAAAACTTACAAGAAACTACACTTAACAGCAACACAATACCAGGTTTATAACCTATTATATAAACGTGAAATGAAAACAAACCATCATATATAAAGGTTTTACATAAAGCTTAGCATATGACAAAAACTTTATAACAAAAAAAAGCCTATACAGAAAGGAAAAAGTTACAAAAAATCATAAAACAGGTGCACAGATCTGCATGACACAAACATTATAAGATATATCACAAAATTACTACACCTATCACATATCATACATACAAACTTAAAATAAATAACATGCCATGACTCGAAAAAAAAGGAAATTACTCAAGAATTGTGTCAATAAGACCAAAATATGCGTCCAAAAATACATAAACAAAAACCTTCGATTTCACCTAACATTCATGAAATAACGTCTAACATTCATATCATTCATAACATTCATCCACACGTGGCATGAAAACCTCAAAGATGATGCATACAATATTCATGAATACCTGGACACCAGTCCATACCCACAATTCACTACACTGACACCCCCCCCCGGGAGATGAGCCCGCTGTAACCCCCTTACCAAATACACACACACATTATTACTCACAGATTCACAAGAATTTCTGGTGTTAGCATTCTATATCCTTCAGAGAAAACGAGATCCTATCTCGTTCCATACAATTCCGTGTTTCGACACATTGTTCGATAAAACGTTAACACAAGAACCCGCCTGCGCACCTCAGTGTCCCCCCTCCCCTTCATCACCCACGATATATATATATATATATATATATATATATATATATAATCCACCATGATATAATCTAATGCTCTTATGACACCCTCACCTAACCCTCCAATATCTAGGCTTAAAGTTCTCAGAGCCGACACCCCACGGCCTCCCGCCCTCTGTATCACCCTACTCAACCAGCATCTGACCATCTCTAACTCTTCACAAAAATAAACAACATGAAACTCAGTCTCCTTCCCTCCACAGATACCACACCCCCACCCTCTACAACCTTTCTGTTTTGCAGTATCACTCCAGACGGGAGGATACCATGCAGAAAACGAAACATCACCTCACGCGCCCGAGGGTTTAACTTCATCTTACTAAATCTACACCAAATGCTCTTCCACGTATACACGGGGAACAAGCCCTCAACTGGGACAACGCACCTACCTACAAGCAACCTACACAAAACCCTTATTTGAACACTTTTCAGTTCCTTAACCAACATCACGGCCCTCAAAACGATTTCGCATTCCTGCAACTCCATTCCTCGATACCACATACCCAGCCTATCATATATCCTTTCCAACTGCCCAGCATTCACACCCACATGCAAAACTTCCCATTTAAGAAACACACATTTAGCCCTCCATCACAAATCCATCAACCCCAACCCACCCTGACGTACAGGTAACATTACAACATCTCTCCTTAACCAATCACAACGTGAACCCCACAAAAATTTGTTTACCCATCTTAAGATCCCTGCAATCACTGTCCCTGTAATTGGGAACACAGCTGTGACATGCCAAACCTTACTATACAATAAAATGTTTACTACTATCACTCGCTGTACAAGAGTTAGGTGCTGGGGTCTCAAAACACTTAGACACCCCACGATCCTTTCCAATAACCTATCCGAGCTTTTCACCCGCGCCACCACCATGTCATCCCTATAAATAATACAGCAAATCTTTAAAGACACCGCCCATTCTTTAACAACATTACTTCTCCCCCCACCACCACCCCCCACCCAAGTACCCAACCCCATGCACCTTGACTTCGCACTATTTACCTGCATTCCTGTAGCACTTCCAAACAATTGCACAACCTCGTCCAAAACTTGCATTGACATCCCTTCACGAATGAGAACAGTGGTGTCGTCTACATATCCAATTAATCCCGGCCAGGCCCTCTCTATCCCCCACACTTCCCTCACCTTGAGTACATAAGCTACGTTCAACCATTCTATAAAAGGGGTCCTGAAAACACGCAAACAATATTTGGGACATGGGGCATCCCTGTCTAAGGCCTCTACCCATTGCAGTCTCCCTCCCCATACACCCATTAATCTGTATCCTCATTTTTGCCCCCTTATACAATGTATTTACCCACTCGACTATTTCCTCCTCACAACCCTGTCTCCTAAGTATAACCTGCAAAGCACTCCCAAGCCATATCGCTGTAGCCTGCTTCTCCCCCAACACACCCTTCTCCTTCATACTATTAAATATCCTAACTATAAATCCCCGTATTAACACCCAATGTTGTAAATAAAATTTTACCCGGAGACCATCAATACTCGGAGCTTTCCCCTTCCTTATTCCCCTTAATGCATTCTCTATTTCCTCTGCTGTAATAGTCCCACCTTTCTGTCACTATTTTCTAAATTACAAGTCACATACGTACACACCTTGTCTAAAGCCACATCATCCCCCCCCCCCACTTGTCCAGTACTTCTCATACCATGCCTCTGCATATGCACATATCCCTTTTGTGGTTCTTATCTCCTGCCCTGCTCTATAAGTCCCTACCATCTCCATTACCTCTAAACTTGGGATAGCTGTCACCACCTGCCTTTGCTTATGATGCCGCAAAACACACGCAGACAGCTTGTCGCCCCAAAGCACTTCTTCCACCCCTGCCTGCACCCTTACCGCTTGAAACCTTTCATTTTGTAACACCCTCAATCTCCCTTTTATTTCAACTATTTCATCCATAGGAAAATTATTCCCAACAACCCCCCGCCCATAGCAACCTCTTAACCTATCCTCTAAATAGTTAGCCAGCCCATATTTTAAAGTATTAATACGTTTTCCCTCCCTCACATAAAACTTTCTAATCCTTTCCTTCGCAACACAATCCCACCATGTCACAATGTCGTCCACCCCCTGTTCTTCCACTCTAAGCTCCCTCCATAGGACTGAAAACCCCTCCAACCCATCCTCTTCACCTAACGCACTTATATTTAGTTTCCAATAACTCCTGTATATTTCCGCGAGCGCCCCCCCAACCTACCTCCACCACCACTGCCCTATGATCTGACATAGTAGCCTCAACAGTACTGAAAGATTTCACATCCACTCCCTGAGAAAGGTACACTCTATCTAGCCTTGCAGCATATCTACTCCTAACGAACATGTGTTCCGTCTCCCACATCCCCCCCAAACGCATCACGTAACCTAACATCCTTTAATAATTCCCTAAGAGCCACAGACATATATCCAGCGCCTTTTTGGTCCACGTCAGCCATCCTGATTACACAATTCCAGTCCCCACTAACTATTGCCACCTCACACACAAATTCATTCTTTACCTGTATGTTATTGTCCACCGGCGCATACACACTCACAAAAGACACACGCTTACCCATCCACCACCCATTCACACTCAACACCCTCCCTCCCACCCCCCTCACTTCTCTGCAAAACAAACAGGCTCATCTCCCTTATTAAAATACCCACACCACATTTTAAACGGGGAGATGGCATGGTAATTACTCGAAAACCTGCCACCTCCAACACCCTACCCTCTTTAAAATTATGCTCCTGAATGAACACAACATCCACCCTAGATTTATTCAGGAAAGTACAAAACCATTCTCTCTTCATACTGCTACATAAACCACTAACATTTACAGTCATACACCTAAGGCCTTTTAAATTTTCCACCCCTGCCTCCTCTTCTCACTCTTTACAACTCCAGAGCTTGAATTCATGTCTGGCACCTTCAGAATACCCTCTTTCTCCCCCCCTTCTTCCAGTGCCTCCTATCATGGCTACCACCACCTACACCACTACCTTCACCCTCCACCTCAGTCTGTTTCCCAAACCTTTGTGCTGGTGTCAGGACATCATCAGAATCTGACGTAGCAGCCCTCTTTCTCGTGACAGTCACGTTACACATATCATGATCCGGTGTTGCCTCATGATGGACCTCAACCTCCACCTGACAATGGTTTATTGATTCTAGGGACGACTCCAACACACCATCACTACCCAAAATATCACGTCCCTGACATACTGGAAGCGACGACTCTCCAACTGCACCTCACCCAGATGTAATGTCCCCCTCAAGCAGTGACAAAGTCTTCAAAACCTCCACCATTTCCTCCTCAATTGCAATAACCTCCTCCTCTTCCTCCTCCTTCTCATCTGCCTCGTCTGCCTCAAAGGGAACATTGTGTAACTTGATCCACGTATAATGCCGTGAAACATCAATCATTCTCACACAGACAGCTGGTGTGATGGTAAGACTCACATCCTGAAACAGGCTGACCAACGCTTCATAGACCGTTGCCGTAAGCAGTTTTACGAAAATTCTATGGGCTCCATTTAATGCAACGTCATATAATTCTCCATCTTGTATGCCGTACGTCTCCCTGATGATCTTGGGTAATAAGACTTGCACAGAACTAGGCATAATCATTCCTTGAAGAAGCTCTATGCGAACAGTATTAATCCGGCGTCTGAGACTAACCACCATTTTGACAACAGCAGTTCACCTATATTGTCAGCAGAGGAGTGACAACACCATCTCACACCACTGCAGCCAGGCAACTGAGGAGTGTCTGTGTAGTACGTCCACTCAGCCCAAAAGCGAAGAGGACAATGAAGCAAATTTAATAAATCAAATAATAATATAAAGCATGAAATTTTCATTTTAGCTATTAATGAAAACATCAGCAATACAAAATTATATGAAAGGTAATATATATATAATTTATTCATTGCATCCTTCTCACAAGTCACAACACCTCATTCTTTGTTTTACAAGAGAATGTAGTTTAAGGGATTTCAATCGATTTTTGTATGGAAAAATTCTTATGCAATAAATTAATTTTGTCATTCCTTTCTTAATGTTTTTAATGTATTTTCATAAATTCTGCAGCATGGAGACCAGAACTGATCTGCATAATCCAAGTGAGGCCTTACTGATGTGTAGAGCTGTAATATAACCTCTTAACGTCTGTTGTTTATACTTATTAACGTAAATCCAAGAAATATATGATTTAATGATGTCCACTGTGTGAGCGAAACGTTGTCAATAAATCTTATACTGCGTTTGTATCTCTTTTTCCATGGACAACTGAAAATGATGAAGCAGTGACAAAGGAAGTGGAAAAAGTGTTGAGTGGGGAAGTCAAAGAGATCTTTCAAGCCACACTCCTTCAGACTATCTTGCAGATTCACGGAACCAAGGAACACCTAAACAATTAAACTTTTCCTCAAGACTGCCTTCCAGGCACTAGCTACCAGGGACTGCCTACCAGGGACAGCCTACCAGGGACTGCCTACCAGAACCGGTTCGTTTAAGATCACCTTTTAAAGAAACAATCGCCACTAACCCGGCACTCATCTCTTTCCCCAAACCTATTTCTACAAACCCAAAATGGGCCCAAATATCGAAAAGACCACGGCCTAAAAGGATATGCAAATAATTACTGCCCATCAAAATCACTAAAAAAAAAAAAAAAAAAAAAAAAAACAGTAAAAACAGGTATATGCAAAATAAGCTAAGAAAGGCCACTTTTCTTCAGATAGAACCTGTAACTAAAAAATTTCTACCAAGAGATGAGCCACACTAAAAAGACTATTCTCCAAAAGGTCAAAAAAAGACCACCAGCCACAATACTACTTGATATAAAGTGCCCTTCACTTTGTACCTCCTACCAAAGGCAACTTCACGGAGCACAGCATCTCTTTAACCATCCAGAATGACTTAACTCACCACTCAGATGACCGACCGACTGACCTGCCGACCGGGCAACTGACCACCCGACCGGCCGACTCTCCAGTCGACTTACCGATTACCCACCCGACCAACACCCCAGAAGGGGGCCAGTATAGGCGGAAGGCTTTGCTTTCACTGATGTATTGAGAAAGGCGGACATCCTTCAGGTGAATTATGCTCTCTCAAAGACCTCTTTTGGAATCGTAATCCTCTTGACATTCACTGGGTTGTGTGCGCTGCAACGACAACAATAATGATCATAAATTTAAATTTAGTAAAATGGAAAGTTTTTAATATATATATATATATATATATATATATATATATATATATATATATATATATATATATATATATATATATATATATATATATATATATATATATATATATATATATATATATATATAGGGAGGTACCACCTCCAGAACTGTCGTAGGGACCCTGCGACTAGCCATGCTGCTTTGGCCCGCCTCATGGTGAGCGAAAACTCATGAAGCTCTAGTCGACGGAACCACACAGTCCTCAAGAATAATGCATCCAGCCAAGCTAGGTGTTGTACCCGTCATCCGAGGACATACAGTGGTGTGGATGCTTCTGAGCTGATTTCACACTACTCCCTGTTTTATATAATAGCTCAACGAGCAGCATTTTATATTATTGTACCCATGAGCGAGTGGTATCGATCAATAGTAACACTGCGACTAGGAAAAGAGTCGAACCCATGTGGTTCAGTGGACTAGAGCATCGTGAGTTTTCGCTCAACATGCGGCGGGCCAAAGCAGCATGGGTTTGACTCCTTGGCTAGTCACAGTGTTGTTATTGATATATATAAATATATATATATATATACCAATGCGAAAATTTGTATATGCAACAATTTCTCAAAAATCATTCTGAAGCTGTGGAAAAAAGTATGTTTCATTGTGTTTATTTACTATTAAATTACTGTAATCTTATCTAAAATATTTTTAGTAGGATAAGGCTAAATTAAATTGCGCTTGTTATAATAAGGTTAGGTAAGTTTTCTAAGGCTCTTTTGGTACAAAATTATTAATTTTTACATTAATATAAATAAAAAAATATATCTTTAAACGTATAGGAGAAAATTATAGAAAATATTTAATTTTAAATGAGCTCTTGCTAATTGATCAATTTTACCTATTCGGCACGACATATATATATATATATCAGAGTAGGAAACGTTAAGCAGGTGAATGACATTATTTATGGAATGAATAATAACATTAAGAGTAGTTATAACATGGTTTTATTAATGAACACCTTGCTTAGTAATTATTTTAAATTATATATTGTGCAAATTAAGAATATTCTGTAGACCTCGTACACCAAAATTATTCTTTAAGTGAGTAGATATGACTGATGTATGATGATCACGGACATGTTATCAATTATAATACTGTAAAAGGACACAAGTGCAACTAATGTGACATTTATTGTGGCAACGTTTCGCTCTCCAGGAGCTTTATCAAGCCATTACAAACAATACATGGACACAGAGGGTATATAAAGGCTCAGAGTGAGGTGAATACTAGTGAGGTACCATTTCGATGTTCACTAGTATTCACTAGTATTCACCTCACTCTGAGCCTTTATATACCCTCTGTGTCCATGTATTGTTTGTAATGGCTTGATAAAGCTCCTGGAGAGCGAAACGTTGCCACAATAAATGTCACATTAGTTGCACTTGTGTCCTTTTACTTTACATATTGTCGGTAATTCTACCAACTTTATTACAATTATAATACTTCCTTTGCAAAATATTTGGATTACCTTTTCAAATATTTTTTATATTTTTATAACACTGAATATAATATCCAAACGGTAAAAAATTCATGTCTGCATTCATAAATCTATTTCACACAAATAACCCGCACATAAAAGACAGAAGCTTACGACGACGTTTCGGTCCGACTTGGACCATTGACAAAGTCACACTGTGTGACTTTGTCAATGGTCCAAGTCGGACCGAAACGTCGTCGTAAGCTTCTGTCTTTTATGTGCGGGTTATTTGTGTATCGTTCCAGTCACGGTATTGTGCCTTTTTGTTATTTATAAATCTATTTCTATGTAGATGAATAGAAAGTACCGGCAATTAATTCTGTCAAGCAGTCATCATCGTCGTTACAAGCTGCGCTAATTCATTCATGAGAAGAGCCTTTACTCTTCTGTTTACTATGTCAGAGTTACCTGATATTATTTCTGCCCAGGAGAGTGTCAAAGAACTTTTTTCCGCAGCTGTACCATAAGAATAAAAGCAGTCCTCGGGTATGCAGCCCCATCATTGAGTTTTCCCTAACCAAGCCAATAAAGAATGAAAATATCTAGATGTTTGTTACTAGATTGATACCATAGATAAGCCTAATCAACTCCAGTCGATCAAATTTGCGGAAGATAGAACCCCAGTCAAAGGTGCACAAGATAAAACTATAGTCAATCAAAGATACAGGAGACAGAACTCCACTCTATCAAAGGTACACAGGACAGAACCTCAGTCGATCAACGGTGCACGAGATACGGCTCCAATCGATCGAAAGTACACGAGAGGGAACATTCCCCGCAAAATCAGGTAAATACAATTAAAAAAACATAAGCAAACACAATGATAAACAAAAATATGCATTGACAAACGTGTGTGTCGTACACCTCGACTGGTAATATTAATCTTGCAGCGTTGTCCACTCGAGCAAGAGATAAATATGCAAAATAGATATATCGTCACCCAGAACCTGTCACCTTCTGGGATCCTCACGTATACCCTTCATATAAGGCGCACAACACCAGTTGCAATATTTGCTGGAATGTTTCACCCTGCCTACTGATACTGTTGTTGTTATGGCAGTTGCTACCGTTGTTGTTCTTGCTGCTGTTACTACAGCTGATGCTGCTGTTGTTACTGCAGCTGCTACTGTTGTTACTGCAGCTGCTACTGTTGTTACTGTAGCTGCTATTGCTGTTGTTGTTATTGAAGGTGCTACTCTTACTATTACTGCAGCTGCTAATGTTGCTATTACTGCAGTTACTGGTGCTCTTGTTTTCGTTACTGCTGCTGTTGTTTGTTACTATTGCTGTTGTTCTCGTTACTGCAGCTGCAAATGTTACTGATACTGCTGCGGCTGATTCTGTTGCTGATATTGCTGTAGCTGCTAGTGCTGCTTTTGATACTGCTATTGCTATTCTTACTGATCTTGCTGCTGCTACTATTTTTACTACTGCTGCTGTTTTCCTTGTCTGTGACAGGAAATATTTAATGATGCAGCATCGTAATGTTATTATATTATTAAGATTACGCAGGCAGATGGCTACCTAGATGGCTGGGTGACTGACTGTCTCACACGCTGCTAGACTGTCTCAATGTTGCCATCTAGATTTCGATACACAATTATTATCATTGCGTTAGTACACTGTAAACTTTATGTTTTTTCTTTTGCTTCGGTCAACTTGCAATAATATAGCGAGTCGGTCATTGAACCCTAGTGCTTCAATTAAGAGAAAATGGAGTCTCTCTGCTGAGCTAGTTTCGGCAAGTACCTTTTATTAAAAATAAATACAAAAACAGTTTAAATGCCAGAGTTGACTTTTTTTTAACACTCTGACGAGAAGATGAGAGTGGCACTCTGACATCCTGGCACCTACTCTCCAAAATGCGCTCTTTTAGTTCTCAATATGGATAATAAAGAAAACTGGTTTCTATACAAACTTGAATATGAATGAGTAAATTATTTCCATCCACTTCGCAAATGGGAGTAAATTCTCATTTCTGTGGCTCCTGCTTAATCACACTTGGATCTGTTGAGCAGTGTGTGTGTGTGTGTTCTTATCTATCCTGGCCCCGCCTCCTCACTGATCGACACTAGGCCCATTCTCTCCCTGCTCCATGAGCTTCATCGTATCTTCTCTTACAACTATGTATGGATCCTGCCTCCACTACATCACTTTCCAGATTATTCCACTTCTTGACAAATCTATGGTTGAATAAATATTCCTAATATCCCTGTGACTTATTTGAGTCTTCAACTGCAAGTTTTGACTCCTTGTTACTGTGTCCCATCTCTGGAACATCCTGTCTCTGTCTACCTTGTCGATTCTTCTCAGTATTTTATATGTCGATATCATGTCTCTTTCCCCTTCCTCTCCTGTCCTCCAGTGTCGTCAGGTCGATTTCCCTTAACCTATCCTCGGCGTGCTTGACCAGGCGTGGGTTTCATACTGCTGCTGCATACTCCAAAATGGGCTTGACGTACACAGTGTACAGACTCTTGAACGATTCCTTTCTAAGGTGTTGAAATGCTATTCTTATGTTTGCCAGGCGTCCATATGCTGCAGCAGTTATTTGGCTGATGTGCACCTCAGGAGATGTGCTCGGTATTATATCCACTCCAAGTGAAGTTTGCAGTCTTTGTCCCCCTAGCCTGTACTCTGTCTGCGGTCTTTTTTGACCTTCCCTAATCTTCATGACTTTGCACTTGGTGGGGCTAAACTCCATGAGCCAATTGCTGGACAAGGCTTGCAGCCTGCCCAGATCCCTTTGTAGTTCTACCTGATCCTGTTCCACTTCAGTTCTCCGAAATTAGCTTCACGTCGTCTATTCCTTGTCATTTCATTTACATATACCAGAAACAGCACTGGCCCTAGGAGTGACCCATGTGGAACCCCGTTCGTCACTGTCGCCCACTCTAACACCTAGTCACGTACCATCATTCTTTGTTTCTTTCCTGTCAGGTATTCTCTGATCCATTGCAGCACCTTTCCTCTTATTCCTGCCTGCTCCTCTAGCTTTTGCAATAATCTCTTGTGTGGAACTGTGTCGACAGCCCTCTTATAATCCAAGAAAATGTAGTCTACCCATCCCTCTCTTTCCTACCTAATTCTGTCACCTTGTCGTAAAACTCCAGTAGGTTTGTGACACAGGATTTTCCATCCCTAAAAACGTGCTGGTTATCGTGTATAAACTCATTCCTCTCTAGGTGTGTGGATGTGTGTGTGTGGGGGGGGGGTGTATTATGTATTATGCTACCTAATTTAAAAGGTAACTGGACTAGAATACACTTTGTTACCAAACCAAGAACAGACTAGATACTAGAGCGGGATCAATAAGTTGACTTAGTAATCTCTGGAGATATCTTCACTTAATAGATGTCGCATTTCGTATCAGTGTGCTGGTATACCTGTTGATCAGTGAGTGTATGTGCTAGCATACCTGCTGATCCGGTGAGTGTGTGCAAGCATACCTGTCGATCCAGTGAGTGTGTGCTAGCATACATGCTGATCAATGAGTGTGTGTGCTAGCATACCTGTTGATCAGTGTATGCTGGTATACCTGTTGATCAGTGAGTGTGTGTGCTAGCATACCTGTTGATCCAGTGAGTGTGTGCTAGCATACCTGCTGATCAGTGAGTGCGTTCTAGCATACCTGTTGATCAGTGTATGCTGGTATACCTGTTTATCAGAGAGTGTGTGTGCTAGCATACCTGTTGATCAGTGTGTGCTGGTATACCTGTTGATCAGTGTGTGTCCTAGCATACCTGTTGATCTAGTGTGTGCTAGCATACCTGTTGATCAATGTGTGCTTGTATACCTGTTCATCAATGCATGCTTGTATACCTGTTGATCAGTGTGTGCTAGCATACCTGTTGATCAGTGTGTGCTAGTATACCTGTTGATGAGTGAGTATGTGCTGGCATACCTGTTGATCAGTGTGTGCTAGCATACCTGTTAATCAGTGTATGCTAGCATACCTGTTAATCAGTGTATGCTAGCATACCTGTTGATCAGTGTGTGCTAGCATACCTGTTGATCATTGTGTGCTAGCATACCTGTTAATCAGTGTATGCTAGCATACCTGTTGATCAGCGTGTGCTAGCATACCTGTTAATCAGTGTATGCTAGCATACCTGTTGATCAGTGTGTGCTAGCATACCTGTTGATCATTGTGTGCTGGCATACCTGTTGATCAGTGTGTGCTAGCATACCTGTTGATCAGTGTGTGCTAGCATACCTGTTGATCCAGTCAGTGTGTGCTAGTATCTGTTAATCAGTGAATGTGGAAGAAATAGAGATAGTAACGGAGTACAGGAAAAGCTCAAATCATTCAATAGACGGAAAATTCCAGGTGCGAGACTTGAGTGATGATATCGGAAGATTTCATATTGAAGGATCACAACAATGTTGTTATTGCTACCGCCAGGAAAATGATAGGGTAGATAAATTAAGTTTTTAAGACGAGGGATTCTAAGCCACTGATTATTCTCTTGAAGTCACTTGCTGTCTACAGGCTGGAATACTGGTGTACACTAACGGTCCACTTTAAAGCAGGCGAGATCGCTGAACTAAAAATTGTATAGAGAACTTTCACTGTTCTTATACACTCACTCGACTTGGAACGCCTGAAGTCTCTCTAATTGTATTCTCTGGAAAGCAGGCGAGAGAGTGTATAGAGAACTTTCACTGTTCTTATACACTCACTCGACTTGGAACGCCTGAAGTCTCTCTAATTGTATTCTCTGGAAAGCAGGCGAGAAAGTATATCATATTTTACACCTGGAAAATCTTGGAGGGATCGGTTTCAAACCTGCACAACGAAATCACTCCAAATGAAAGCAAGAGACTTGGCGGACGGTGCAAAGATCATCTAATAAAAAACAGGGACGCAAGGAGTACACTAAGAGAGAACTCGATGAGTGTCATAGGTCCCAGACTTTTCAACGCCTACCCTTCGTGCATAAGGGGAATTACCAATAAACCTCTGGCTGCCTTAGAGAGGGAACTTGACAAGTTCCTTAAATCAGTGCCTGACCAGCCGGGATGTGATTTGTACACTGGACTGTGCGACCAGCACTAAGTCTTCTTTATCAGGCCTTGATATTCCCGAAGACCTGTTCTGGGACCAGGCTGTGAGGGCGTTGACCCATGAAAACCTTCTTCAGGTGTTACAGTGGTGTGTGCGTGTGTGTGTGTGTGTGTGTGTGTGTTAGTTACCATTTTGTCCTAGGCACATGTCGATTAGACACTAGGCCTGTTGTATATGTGTGTGCATATGTGTGTGTGTGTGTGTGTGTGTGTGTGTGTGTGTGTGTGTGTGTGTGTGTGTGTGTGTGTGTGTGTGTGTGTGTGTGTGTGTGTGTGTGTGTGTGTGTGTGTGTGTGTGTACTTGTGAGTGTGTACTTGTGAGTGTGTGTGCTGGTAAATCGTGCCTGGAATGTGAGTCCTTCCATTCCTCTCTCCCTCATTGCCTCCTACACTCACTGCCTCGCTACCTACCTCACTGCGCCCCTCACCACTTCCAGCACCACTTTCCCCTAAATTTACGAAGTAATTCGTGAGGATGCAAGAAAGCTGCCTGGGCCTATTGAAGCAAGGAACGCGCCTTCAGAATTCTAGCAGTCGGCTCAGCAATACAGCTAACGTGTTCACGTGCCAAAATTAAGAATTAGAAAAAGAAGCAGAAAAGTGGAGACAAAAATAAGCTGAATAGGGAGGAGAAAAAGAATGATAAGAAGACGGAGGAGGAGAAAAATGGATAGAGAGAAGCCTTAAGACATGAGAAATGTGGATGGGGTTGAGGTAGAGAGACCAGAAACTGAGAAGAGAAACGCCAGCACTGCCAAGATTTTTGTTGACAGAGCAGGACGTGTGAATCTTCAGTCGTAATTTCTGAACAGATGGAGGACTAAACGCTAATACTGGGGCACGGAGGACACTCCCGTGCTGCACGTACTGAACAGCAGCGGCACGGAGGACACCCCCGTGCTGCACGTACTGAACAGCAGCGGCACGGAGGACGCCTCCATGCTGCACGTACTGAACAGCAGCGGCACGGAGGACACCCCTGTGCTGCACGTACTGAACAGCAGCGGCACGGAGGACGCCTCCGTGCTGCACGTACTGAACAGCAGCGGCACGGAGGACACTCCCGTGCTGCACGTACTGAACAGCATCGGCACGGAGGACACCCCCGTGCTGCACGTACTGAACAGCAGCGGCACGGAGGACACCCCCGTGCTGCGCGTACTGAACAGCAGCGGCACGGAGGACACCCCTGTGCTGCACGTACTGAACAGCAGCGGCACGGAGGACGCCTCCATGCTGCACGTACTGAACAGCAGCAGCAAGGAGGACGCCTCCGTGCTGCACGTACTGAACAGAAGCAGCACGGAGGACGCCTCCGTGCTGCACGTACTGAACAGCAGCGGCACGGAGGACACCTCCGTGCTGCACGTACTGAACAGCAGCAGCACGGAGGACACCCCTGTGCTGCACTTACTGAACAGCAGCGGCACGGAGGACACCCCCGTGCTGCACGTACTGAACAGCAGCGGCACGGAGGACACTCCCGTGCTGCACGTACTGAACAGCAGCAGCACGGAGGACGCCTCCGTGCTGCACGTACTGAACAGCAGCAGCACGGAGGACGCCTCCGTACTGCACGTATTGATCAGCAGTGGCACGTAACGAAAACAAAAAGTACTGTGGATTTTAAACCCAATTGCCCTAGTTTAGAAGTATTTTATATTCTACTCAAGGATATATATATATATATATATATATATATATATATATATATATATATATATATATATATATATATATATATATATATATATATATATATATATATATACACACACACACATATATATATATATATATATATATATATATATATATATATATATATATATATATATATATATATTTAGCCCTGTGTATGTGATTGCCTCTCTGGAAACGAATTTAAAAAACACTAAAATAATTGCTGTACTCAGCAGTTTGCGGGGGTAAAAAAGCGTGTACAAGTCAACTCCGAACATTATATAAAATCTAGCATGCAATTTTTCCCTCATAATGGAAAAAGTTAGATAGCGTTTAAAATCGTTTTCGCTTGATAACTTCCCTTCCCCCCGTCATTTTCCATTAAAAGCAAACGTTTTAAGTTTGGTACGTGTGTGTGTGTGTGAGAGAGAGAGAGAGAGGAAGAGGAGGAGGAGTAATAAAAGAATAGAGAAATGAAAATGATAAATAAAAGTAGTAGAAAAAGAAGAAGAAAGTGAAGGGGAAGATGTAACAGGAGTAAGAGTAACAGAAGGATAGGCAGGAGGAGGAGGAGGAGGAGGAGGAGGAGATGAGAAAGATAATGTTCTTTACCAAGATGAACTTCTTTCCAGCCATTCTGACGTTAACCGCTGCACCTAAATTCCATTTCTCACAGAAAGAGGCAGATATACTGAGTCATGTGTGAGTTTCAGCCGATGTGTTATACACTTCGCCCAGTGAGAAGCAGATATACTCTGTCATGTGTGAATGTCGGCTGTTTGTTACACATTTCACACAGCCATAGATAGATATACGGAGCCACGTGTGAGTGTCAGCTGTTGTTACACATCTCGCACAGCGAGACGCAGATATACCAAATTATGCACAAGTGTGAGCTGATGCATTACGCATTTCGTCCACTGAGAGCCAGATATACCCAGTTATGTGCGAAGGGGAGGCAAGTGTGGTATACATTTTAAACCAGTCTGTGTCTTGTCAAACCACAAGACAGAACAAAGATCACTGCTCAGCGTCACATGGCTTCATCAGATGAAATATACCTGGAGTATACATGTAGGGCATTCCAAGGGTCAACGCCTCCGCGGCCCGGTCCAAAACCAGGCCTCGCGATGCATCAGGGCCTGATCAGCCAGGCTGTGTTTTACTACGTAATGGAACTGTTTCCGTCTCCTTTAGTGGCTGTCAACAATCTTACTTTCCACGTCTCTGTGAAATTATCAAGATATATTTGCTCGTAATGTTTATCCATCAGCACTCTAAAGTAAATGAAAGGGAAACTTAACGAAGGATAGAGATGTAAAGTAAAAGGACAAGTGCAACTAATGTGACATTTTATTGTGGCAACGTTTCGCTCTCCAGGAGCTTTATCAAGCCAACATCATCCCTTCAAGCGTCACTTGGTTACGTTACGTGGACGACGTTCTCGTAATAACTCCCAAACGTTTTGATGTACGGAATCTTCAGGCAAGGCTCAACGCAGTTGAACCGGCGATCCAGTTTACACTAGAAGAAGAGTCCAATGACAAGCTACCTTTCCTCGACGTCCTCATTCACGAAGTAGACAACAACCTAAGATTTCAAGTTTATCGGAAAGTCAAGATACCAAGACCAAAAGAGGCATCATCATCGGGTTTTTCCTAAGAGCATACCGAATTTGTAGTCCTGAGTTTCTTGACGAGGAATGTACATACATTCACCAAACATTCACTGAGTTACATTTTCCTTCTTTTTTCATCAAAGACTGCAAGAAAAGAGCTCTTCAGATCATTAATTCTCCACGCACCAACACCACTCCCAACAAAGTTATAATTCTTCCCAACAGTCAGGTTGCACTGAACGTCTCAAAAGTACTTTCACAAGCTAACACCAGAGTCGCCATCGCTTCTAGCACTTCTATAAAGGATCTAACCAGGACAAAATCCAAGCACCACGAACCAGTCAATGCAGAAGTTTACACTATACCCTGTGGAGGCTGTGACAAGATTTACGTAGGTGAAACAGCAAGAAACCTCGACACCCGCCTCAATGAACACATTTACGCATGTAGGAACGATAACTTGAACAACGCCTGTGTACAACACCGTAATTCCACCAATCATCTCATGAAATTCAGAGACGCCCAATTAGTGATCAAAGAAACTAATTTCCGCAGACGCAAGTGCCTCGAATCAGCACTGATCGCTGTTTCGAATACAATTAAACAAAACAACGGCAGCTTCACCATCTCTGAAGTCTTAGCAAGAATCCTCCTGAAAACAGTAAACCCTGCCATCACATAGTCTCTCCTGTTATACTACACAAAGCACATTACAGAGAGTGAACACTGAAACATGCTGCCTCTTTCCAATCTATATTTGTCCAACCTATTTTTATGTTACCCAAGTAATAGCTTTTATATCCTTTTACTCATGTACGAATTAATTGCTCTACCATATTGTATTACTACTACTACTTTTGTCACTACTACTACTACTACTACTACTACCACTAGTGAACATCGAAATGGTACCTCACTAGTACTGCACCTCACTCTGAGCCTTTATATACCTTCTGTGTCCATGTATTGTTTGTAATGGCTTGATAAAGCTCCTGGAGAGCGAAACGTTGCCACAATAAAATGTCACATTAGTTGCACTTGTGTCCTTTTACTTTACATATTGTCGGTAATTCTACCAACTTTATTACAAAGGATAGAGATAAAACTTACACGGCTCCAAAAATGCCCCAAAGCAACATCAGGAAAAAAAACGAAACAATGAGATTATTATTATTATTATTATTATTATTATTATTATTACTATTATTATTATTATTATTATTATTATTATTATTATTATTATTATTATTATTATTATTATGTATCAATAAGCTCTAAACTCGTTGATTTTTTACAGCGCCTGGGTAAGGGAAGGTAATTAGGTTTTATCTAAGAAGGTAATTTCAGCTCTTAGGGTCAAGAACTCATCACCGTGAATCAAGATAGGCAACTCAGAATACCCAGCATCTGTGAATATAATTATATAATGGTATACAATACAGTCAAGTTTGATAAGTAAGGCACCAGTTAGGTTTCTTTTATTCCGAAACGTGTCGCCAACACAGTAGGTATCTGATAAATTAGACACATGTGCAACTCTTGGGTATCTTTATTGAGGAAACGTTTCGCCACACAGTGGCTTCATCAATCCATACAAAGGAGAATCTTGAAGAACAGGAGGAGAATGAGGTAATCAGTCCCTCAGCCTTTAGTCGATGAGGTCAGTCCATCAATCTTGAATAGAATGTGGCACAAGTGCGGAGAAGGAGCTTATAAACCGTAAGCAGGAGAGGTGCAGCAGCCGTAGGTGGTGTCACATTTGTTCAATGTGGAAGTAGATCGTGCCCAAGGGTTAGGCAAGCGAAGAATTCCCAAGTATTAAGATCCCAAGAAGTTGCAGTGTCTGACAGGATTGTAGATCAATGGTTCGGAGAACCATTGCACATGTGTCTAATTTATCAACTTGTCGGTTCTCTGAACCATTGATCTACAATCCTGTCAGACACTGCAACAAAGAGAATTAAATCGGATGAGGATCAGGCAGGACTACGAAGAGACCTCGACAGGCTGCAGGCCTGGTCCAGCAACTTGCTCCTCGATTTTAACCCTGCCAAATGCAGAGTCATGAAGATCGGGGTTGGGCAAAGAAGACTGCGGACAGAGTATAGGCTAGGTGGCCAAAGACTGCAAACCTCACTCAACGATAAGGATCTTGGGGTGAGTATAATACCGAGCACATCTGAGGCTTACATCAACCAGATAACTGCTGCAGCATATGGACGACTGACAAACCTGAGAATAGCGTTCCGATATGGAATCGTTCAAGACTCCGTACACCGTGTACGTCAGGCCCATACTGGAGTATGCAGCACCAGTTTGGAACCCACACCTGGTCAAGCACGTCAAAAAATTAGAGAAAGTGCAAAGGTTAGCAACAAGACTAGTTCCAGAGCTAAGGGGAATGTCCAACGAAGAAAGGTTAAGGGAAATTGGCCTGATAACATTGGAGGACAGGAGGGTTAGAAAAGACATAATAACAACATACGAAATACTGCGATGAATTGGCAAGGTAAACAAAGACAGAATGTTCCAAAGATGGGACACAGAAACAAGGAGTCACAATTGGAGGTTGAAGACTCAGATGAGTCAAAGGAATGTTAGGAATTATTTCTTTAGTCATAGAGTTGTCATGAAGTGGAATAGTCTGGCAAGTGATGTAGTGGAGACAGGAACCATACATAATTTTAAGACGAGGTTTGATAAAGCTCATGGAGCAGGGAGAGGACCTAGTAGCGATCAGCGAAGAGGCGGGGGCCAAGAGATATGAATCGACTCCTGCAACCACAAACAGGTGAGTACACACAGTACGCAGTACGAAGCGCTTGTTTGGACCCCACCCTTATCCCAGCACGTCAGGAAATTAGAGGAAGTGCAAAGATTTGCAGCGAGACTAGTCTCGGAGCTAGAGGACATGTCCTACGAGGAGAGGTTAAGGAAAATCGACCTGACGACACTGGAAGACAGGAGAGATAGAGGGGATATGATAACAACATATAAAATACTGAGAGGAATCGACAAGGTGGACGGAAACGGGATGTTCCAGTGACGAGACATAGTTAGAAGTTAAAGACTCAGGTGAGTCACAGGGATGTTAGGAAGTATTTCTTCAGACATATGGCGACATTCATCTTTGCAAATATGCAGGGTCTAAAGCCAGCAACGAACAACAAAATATCTTTCATCCGTGGGCTACTTAGAGTCAAACGTAATATTCGCGGTTTTCAGAGACCCACATATAGGATCACCTTGACAATGAAATATGGATCCTGGGTTACAATCTATACAGATGCGACAGAGTGAATAGACAAAAGGGGGGACTTGGCCTGTACGTCACAGAGTCGCTGATATGCTGGGAACTACTAAATGCCTCAAATGATGTAATTGAAGTTTTGGCAGTAAAGATCAAGAACCAAAACCTGGTCATTGTGGTTGTATACAAGCCTCCGGATGCAGCTTCCCAACAATTCCAGGAAAAGCTTTTGAAAATAGACGGCTGTCTGGGAAATCTTCCAGCTCCTGCCCCAAACATCTTGCTCCTGAGGGATCTCAATCTTAGGCATCAAAAATGGAGGAATTTAGCAAATAATGCTGTAGCAGAGATAACCCCAGGAAGCAGCTCAGATGAAAACTCGCACACACAAGAGCTTTTAAATCTCTGCACCAGTAGATAATAGAGCCAACAAGATTGGAGAATGCACTGGACTTTATCTTCTCTAACAATGATATACTCAGATCACAACATAATAGATGTTCAGACAAGTATGCGCGGGGCCCCAGACCAGCAAAATGTGATCAGTCACGAGGGAGGCTTCACCAAATTCAACTTCAATAACAAAAACATAAGGTGGGACCAAGTCAACCAGGTCCTAAATGATATAAACTGGGAAGATATCCTAAGCAACACGGATCCAAACCTATGTCTAGAACAAATTAACTCTGTGGCACTTAAGGTATGCTCAAGACATATTCCTTTAAGGAAAAGGAAGATAAGATGTTAACAAGAAAGAGAAAGACGCTCCGTATACAGGCGAAGGCAAAGAATAACAGAGCGGCTGAAAGAGGCCAAATTATCTGTAATACGAAGGGAGGCACTGGTCAGAGAAATAGCAAACATCGAACTAAAGCTAAAGGAATCTTACGGGAGACAAGAAACACTGGAAGAACTAAAAGCCGTAAATGAAACTGAAAGAAACCCAAAATATTTCTTTTCTTATGCCAAATCAAAGTAGAGAACATCTAGTAATGGGCCTCTACTTAGACGAGACGGGTCCTACAAAGATGATAGCAAGGAAATGAGTGAGCTACTCAAGTCCCACTATGACTCGGTTTTTAACGAACCGCTAACCAGACTGAGAGACGAAGATCTAAATGATTTTATGAGCGAGAGACAGAATTTGGTAGACTCAAACCTGTCTGATATTATTCTGACGCCTGACTCGATAAATGACATGCCCATGCACTCTGCCCCAGGCCCAGACTCATGGAACTCCGCGTTCATCAAGAACTGCACGAAGCGCAGCAGTCGTAGGTGGTGTCACATTTGTTCAATGTGGAGGTAGGTCGTGCCCAAGGGTTAGGCAAGCGAAGAATTCCCAAGTATTAAGACCCATTGGACAAATGTGACACCACCTACGACTGCTGTACCTCTCCTGCCTACGGTATATAAGCCACTGCAGGAAGCCCTTGTCATGTGCTTTTAACATCCTATGGCGAGGGAGCATGGGCACAGGGGTAGTCCCATAGCTGCTGAAAACAACGGGCATAACCCCACTCCACAAAGGTGGCAGTAAAGCAATAGTAAAGAACTACAGACCGATAGCGCTAACATCCAATATCATAAAAATCTTTGAAAGAGTTCTAAGAAGCAAGATCGCCACCCATCAGTTACACAACCCAGGGCAACACGGGTTTAGAGCAGGTCTCTACTGCCTGTCCCATCTACTGTACCACTATAACAAGGTCTTGGAAGATCTGGAAGACAAACAAAACACAGATGTAATATACACAGACTTTGCAAAAGCCTGTGACAAGTGTGACCATGGTGTAATAGCGCACAAAATGCGTAGTAAAGGAATAACAGGAAAAGTTGGTAGATGGATCTATAATTTCCTAACAAATAGAACGCAAAGAGTAGTAGTAAACAAAGTATAGTCTGAGGCGGCTATGGTGAAAAGCTCTGCTCCACAAGACACAGTGACAGTACTCGCTCCCATCCTGTTCCTCATCCTCACATCTAACATAGACAGGGATGTAAACCATAGCACCGTATCTTCCCTTGCAGATGACACCCGAATTTCCATGACAGTGTCCTTCATTGAAGTCACTGCAAGACTCCAGGCGGACATCAACCAACTCTTTAAATGGGCCGCAGAAAACAATATGAAGTTCAGTGATGAGAAATTTCAATTACTCCGATATGGAAAACGTGGGGAAATTAAAATTATATCGGAGTATAAACAAATTCCAACCACACAATAGAGCGAAAAACTAATGTAAAAGGCCACAACTTTGTATCAATCACATCTGCTAGAAAAATGAGAGGATGGATAATGAGAACCAAGCCCATGATGACACTGTTCAGGTCGCTTGTTCCATCTAGGCTGGAATATTGCTGCACACTAACAGCACCTTTCAAGGCAGGTGAAATTGCTGACCTAGAAAATGTACAGAGAACCTCCTTCACGGCACACACAACTGCGATAGAACACCCCAATTACTGGGAACTCTTGAAGTTCATCAACCTGTACTCGCTATATATATATATATATATATATATATATATATATATATATATATATATATATATATATATATATATATATATATATATATATATATATATATATATATATAGATATATATATATATATATACATATATATATATATATATATATATATATATATATATATATATATATATATATATTTATGTATATATATATATATATATATATATATATATATATATATATATATATATATATATATATATATATATACATATATAGAGTGGTTGTTTTGCATATATATATATATATATATATATATATATATATATATATATATATATATATATATATATATATATATGGTTGTATGTATGCATATATATATATATATATATATATATATATATATATATATATATATATATATATATATATATATATATATATATATATATATATATATATATACATATATATAATGAATGATAATGACTGAAGGGCGAGGTGAAAGAAACAAATGTGAAGGAAAGGCGAGTGAGGGGGGAAACGATGGTGAAGGGAGGTAATAGAATGTGGGAAGAGGGAAAGTAACATAATAAATGAGGAAAATATTGTTACATATTTGCACAATTATTCTGCTTCAAATAAGTCAGTATCTAGAGTGTCTGACTTCCCTTCCTAATGAACCATAACGAAACACAAGGAATGATAAATATATATTAATTTTATCACCAACATTAATACTAGGAAAGCTCAAAAATATGTTAAGAAAGATTACCGAAGACGGACGCAAACCCGGTGATTCATTCTTACTCTGAATGCTGAAAGCAAACCTATGGTGATCAGTCCATCAATCTTGATGGACTGTGTACATTTACTCCAGGCTGAGGGACTGATTACCTCAAACTTCTGATTTTCACCATTCCTTTCTGTATTGGACTGATGAAGCCACTGTGTGGCAAAACGCTTCCACAATAAAGATGCTTAAGTGCTGCACATGTGTCTAATTTATCAAACTTGTGTGTTCTCCGAACAAATTATCTAAATGAAATTCGATATTTAAATTGTATTCCAGGATAAACAAGTTTGTGTTCCAAGGTGCTGAGTAATATGTGCTGGAGCCACGAGCGTCAAACACAATAAAAGGGGACGAGTTCAATGTTCATTTAACATCTTGCTATTAATTTAGGTGGATTCGTGAATATTTCTATTCAATTTACGTTACTTTAAAAGCAATAGGTAACAGGAGAGCTTCAATATTTGGCAAGATGAATATGTATGTAACGAGAGTAGAGTTGAATTAGCCTTTTTTGTAATTATTCAATGATCTCTGATTTGTGTTACTCACTTGCAGTGCTGAAAACCGTTGCCTTTGTTTTCCTGGGAGATATTTAGTAGTGTTTCAGTACTTTATCTGCGAGAGGCAATAAAGTCTATAGCAAGCGCTCCTTGTTTTTCTTGTATGTGTTTGTGCAGTGTCTTCCTTGGGTGAGCTGCGCAGAAGCAGCACTAAGGTATGCTTCTCCAGTGGTTTCAATGTTCCAGCTAAGATCCGCTTTAATGCACCTCTCACCTCTTCTCTCCCTTACTCCTAGCTCTTCCCTTTCACATTCTCTTCTCTCATCTCCTATTTTTTTCCCCTCTACCGTTCCAGCATCTTCCTCTCCCACTAATTCTTCTCAACTGTCCAAACCCTTTTAGGCCCGGGCTTCAGCTCTTCCAGCAATGGCCTTCTCCTGCCAATCACTTCCAACACTCTGCCTGTTTCTTCTCCCGTGAACACCTCCCAAACATCAACATACCGGGATGAGACCTGGACCCACCTCCACCACCTACACTGCTGCTCCTCAGCATCCTTGGCAGTCCTCTTACAAGAAACTCTCACCAGAAGAAGTGGTCTGGTGCTCACGAGGTTCTTGATGAGAGCATCCTGGAGTCTATAATGCGTATAAATGTTCTGTTTAGATTTCTTAAACTTGTAAGAATAACAGGAACGTTGCGTCGTGGAGACGATGTAAAGTAAATTTCTGTAAACCAATTTATTATTTTTTAAACTAAAGGATGAAATTATGTCTAAAAGAGCAGGAAAACTGAATTAGCTTGTAGTTATAGTAGCAGTAGTAGTAGTATTAGCAGTAGAAGCAGTAACAGTCATTGTGATATTTACGGAGTACTCTGGCCGCATAAGTCACTCAGCTCTCACCGCCATTAAAAAAAAAAAAAAAAAAAAAAAAAAAAAGCAAAACAAAGATAAAATAATAAGAGCAACGAACATAGACACTCAACAAAAGTACTAAGTTAAAATATCAAGGTAAAATTGCCAGCATCAATTCAAAACCCAGATAAATTATTAATCTTTAAAGGTGAACCATCTTGAATCGTAAGACCACACACCAGGTTACTGGGGCACTGACTTCTGATGCCCATCATAGCACCTGTGTAATAGCCTAGACCTTCACAGCACCTGAGTAACAATGCAGCCCTTCACAGCACCTGTGTAATGGGGCAGCCCTTCTCAGCATAATGGGGAAGCGCTTCACAGCACCTGAGTAATGGCGCAAACCTTCACAGCACCTGTGTAACAGTGCAGCCCTTTAAGTGTTGGAGACTGGTGTTGCGAATATAAAAGCAAGCATGGGTGTGGCTGGTGTTACAAACATAACACATGGCATGAGTGTAGCTGGTGTTACAAACATCACACATGCCATGGGTGTGGCTGGTGTTACAAACATCACACATGCCATGGGTGTGGCTCTTGTTACAACCTACCAACAAGTAACAATTCAGAGAAATTTTGAACAGGAACAAACCATTATTTTTACCACTTTTCACCCACAGCGGGCGAAACGTTATTGGGTCATTCCATGTCAAGTGGACCAGGGGTCCCAGGAATGAAGGTCATACCAACATCGGGAAAGTTTTATTTCATGACATACAATAATAGCAATACTATGGCCCTCAGATTGGAGGCAGGTGATAATTCCACCAACCCGGAGCACACAGTCAGCAATGTTCAGCTTATTGCTGTGGCAGATCTTAAATAGTAAAAGTTGTGCAAATATACGTGCCTCTGCAACTTTTGGAGCCGATTTCAAATATCGCAGTCCTAAAACTTACATGCTTTTTCTTTTTTCACACCATAAAGCCAAAGAAGGCAAAAAAATCTGTCGCGTAAAATTGAATCTTGAATTCAGCTGCCTGTATCTCTAAACGAAAGCATTATTTTAGTACAATATTATTGTAGCCAGCTACCCAAGTAGGCATCGTCACAATCCTAAAATATCGGACTCCAAACGTTTTTAGTTCCTGTGTTAATGGTACCTAAAAATGCCCTCATGGTGAATTTTAGGCCATTTTTTAAGGCCAAGGCAAAAAAGCAGCACAACCAATTTTCTTAAAAAAAAAAAGGTGAACTATAAGATAGCTATTTTCTGGATAGGCATTTTGCCCTTGAAGGGAGAACGCCTTAAAATATGGTGATTTTTGGGTTGTGCTATAATATTTTTCAGTTTCTGTTGTTATAAAGCAGGAACAGCTAGAACCTCGTGTTTAGGTGTCCTCACATAATTTTCAGTGCCAATTTCAGAAATTGTTATTTGAAATGATAAGAACCTATATGTATTTTGCAAGTTGAGCTTAAAGTTGACAAGAGTGTCTTTTTTTGCATGACATGCAACATTTTTGCCCTGGCATTATGTCTTTTTTTCCAGCTTATCTACAGGTGAGAGGTTGATCAGTTTAAGACTCTTCTTAATACTGTGACTTTCCTTTAAAGATGGATTACAACAGTATGTCTCCTTCTGTCCATACATTGTTAAAATACGAAAGCTTCGTGTTGCAAGCAAATTCTCGAGTCCTCATTGAACATCAAACTTGAACGCTTACTTAACAGCTATTGGTCTTCAGCTTCAAAATCCTTGAAAAACTTGAAGCCTATTTTCTATGCATAGAAATTCATAGAATCGCACTTTGTTAAATTGTCAGCTAGTCCAACGGCACATGGATTTAGTTCTCCTGGGGTTGCTTCACTTTCAGACCTGATAAGCTCTGCAGATTCCTTTTTTTCTGCCTACCAGAAAAAAAAAATTATTTTCGCTCATTAATTTGAAATAAGCATCAAACTAACATATAATTTGAATATAAATATTACAGTTCAAATATACAAGTAAATGCTACACTGTAGAAAAAATAGTTTGTTGAAATATTTTATTCAAATATATCATAATGAACCATGCAACAATGCAATATCCAACTGCATAAAATCATTAAGTTTCACAAAAGTTTCTGTTACAATAATAATAATGTCATAGTAACAATAACGTAACAATAATAATAACGTAACAATAATAATAATGTTACAATAATAATAATGTTACAATAATAATAACGTAACAATAATAATAACGTAACAATAATAATAATGTTACAATAATAATAATGTTACAATAATAATAACGTAACAATAATAATAACGTAACAATAATAATAATGTTACAATAATAATAACGTAACAATAATAATACCGTAACAATAATAATAACGTAACAATAATAATAATGTTACAATAATAATAACGTAACAATAATAATAACGTAACAATAATAATAATGTTACAATAATAATAACGTAACAATAATAATAACGTAACAATAATAATAACGTAACAATAATAATAATGTTACAATAATAATAACGTAACAATAATAATAACGTAACAATAATAATAACGTAACAATAATAATAACGTAACAATAATAATAACGTAACAATAATAATAATGTTTGGTGAAAATCATCAAGGTCAAAATCTGCCATCACAGTTGCCACAACACTTTTTTTTGACAAATTTAAGCTTAATTTGCAAAATAAATATCGGTCCCTATCAATTCAGATAATAATTTCTGAAATCGCCACCGAAGATTGTATAAGCACACCTAAACACGAGAGTCTATCTGTTGTTGGTCTATACAATAGCCACTGAAAATGTCTGGTTTTTATTATAACGTTGCGCAAGCCAAACATCACATTATTTTAAGGCTGGTTTTCTCCCTTAAAGGGTAAAACGTCTATCCAGCAAACATATTTTGTAGCTTATAATCTGCTCTTTCTAACGAAAGTTTCTTAAGAAAACTGATTATTTTTTTTTTTTGTTACTGGTCTTTAAAAATGGCCTAAAATTCACCGTGAGGTCTGTGAGGGATTTTTTTATTACCATTAGCACAGGAGTGTGACGATGTCCACTTGGGTAGCTGGCTACAGTAATGTCATATTAGTTTACAGGCAGCTGAATTCAAGATTCACTTTTACGCTACAGATTTTTTTTTTCGTCTCATTTGGCTTAATACTGTGAAAGAGTAAAGGCATGTAAGTTTTAGGCTTCAAAAGTTGTACGGGCGCGTCTACGTCCACAACTTTTACTCCTTAAATTCTACCATAGCAATGACCTCAACACTGTCGACTGTGTGCTGCGAGTCGGTGCCTCCACCTTAAGGGCCATACATTAATACTATTGCATATCATGAACTAAAATTTTCCAGAAGTTAGTTTGATATACATGCCAACCTTCATTTAAAATTTCATCGAAGTAGGAGATGGTCAATTGGGGGCGATTTTCAAAACTGATCCACTTGATATGGAATGACCCCATAACGAAGATTTCCTTCCCCCTACATGATGCGTGGACTGACATGAGTCCATGTCTCTCAGCCATGTCTAGCGAGCTTTCTCATCATCTCGTGAGATGTCTCATCATTTATTTCCTACTTTTCCACAGTACAGAAACTCTCCATGACACACTGCTTTGCATAACTTACTGATTACATCGTCTCTGCATCTCTACTGTCGCCTCCTCTGTACTCAACTGAAGAAGCTCTTTAGCATAGTCTTCTAGCGACCCCCAGTCCCACATTGACCATGTTAGTGGCTTGGTTCATGGGGTTGAAGCCAATCGACTACACAAGGGATCATTACGACTGCAGATCATTTGTTCACCAACCATCAAGAATATTTTAATACTTTAAGCATGGTTTAAACTCTCGGTATATGTACACTAATAAACATATACCGCATGGTGTATATATTCAGACAATGGCGTGATGTGGTTACTGTGAATTTGTACTAAGCTAGTTGTATCATTAGATGAAACGTATATAATACCTCCAAGTTGATGAAGACTTCACCCATCTAATATAGAGGCATAAGAACGCAGAGTTCTATAGCAAGGTAGAGGAAGAGGTGGAGAGATGTAGCTCTGCTGTGTGTATGTGTGTGTGTTTACTCATCTATAAGTGGTTGCAGAGGTAGGGTCAAAGCTCCTGGCTCCGCTTCTTCGCTGCTAGGTGGATGTATGTGTGTGTGTGTGTGTGTGTGTGTGTGTGTGTGTGTGTGTGTGTGTGTGTGTGTGTGTGTGTGTGTGTGTGTGTGTGAACCCCTAGCAAAATAAGCTAGCAGTTCTTTCAATATCTTCAAATCATTTTGTACACACTGTAAAGTAAGGTTAAAAAGAATGAGCTCTCCACCGATCCCTATC
Organism: Cherax quadricarinatus; assembly: GCF_038502225.1. NCBI lineage: Eukaryota > Metazoa > Arthropoda > Malacostraca > Decapoda > Parastacidae > Cherax > Cherax quadricarinatus. Next base: position 1,121,737 of record NC_091307.1, read on the forward strand.
AAAATAGATGGGGAAGTGACTTTTAACAGATAAAAAATATTAATATATGCCTAAATGAACTCTCGTTAACTCTTTCAGAGCATTATTTCCAGGCATTTTGTGTATCTGTATGCTTCATCTCTACCGTCCATGAGATGTGCAATAAACTAGCCGCTACGCCGCTACCGTCCATAGGATGAAAATGAGGTGCTCAATAAACTAGCCGCTACCTTTCACACGATGGATATGGGGCGCACAGTAAACTAGCTACTTCGAAGCTAAAATATAAAATCTAATCCCTTATTGTCTCTCCTCACCTCCATCTTGGCTTGGTGAGAGTTTTTTCTTCTTCCCCGCATAAACTTACTTCTTGGCCTGAAGACTCAAGATTCTTTCATGATAATCTTCACTTGAGTTTTAGCCATTATCCTTAATAAAATCGTGGTGATAATTAGTCCAGGTGAGAAAACTTTAGTGGAACTTTGGTGATAATCGAGAACAGAATCATGGAATGAATTTCTTAGTAGAAACATTAGTACTGATTCCTTATAGAGTCATGGTGATAACTCCTGAAAGAACCTTGGTGATACTTTAGTAGGATATTGGTGATATTCATTTCCAGTGTGTTGGAGATATTCTCTACTCGCGTGTTGGTGATACTCTCTACTTTTGTGTTAGAGGAATTCGTGTGGAGGTACTCTCTACTCGTGTGATGGTGATACTCTTGTGCTGGAGATACTCGTGTGCTGGAGATACTCGTGTGATGGTGATACTCGTGTGCTGGAGATACTCGTGTGCTGGAGATACTCGTGTGCTGGAGAGCATCCTTTCCTCCACAAATTTCCACTGACAAAACCCTTGAGTAACGTGTGTGGAGCAAAGAATTATAATGGCAAGGGAAAGTGATAAGCCGCGGAAGGTAATTTATTATCTGGGAGGCAGGGAGGGAGGGGGGCAGGGAGGGAGGGAGGGAGGGAGGAGAGAGAGAGAGAGAGAGAGAGAGAGAGAGAGAGAGAGAGAGAGAGAGAGAGAGAGAGAGAGAGAGAGAGAGAGAGAGAGAGAGAGACAGAGAGAGAGACAGAGACAGAGAGAGAGAGAGAGAGAGAGAGAGAGAGAGAGAGAGAGAGAGAGAGAGAGAGAGAGAGAGAGAGAGAGAGAGAGAGAGAGAGAGAGAGAGAGAGAGAGAGAGAGAGAGAGAGAGAGAGAGAGAGAGATAGAGAGACAGACAGACAGAGAGAGAGAGACAGTGAGAGAGACAGAGAGAGAGATGGAGAGAGACAGAGAGAGACAGAGAGAGAGAGTGAGCGAGAGAGAGAGAGGAGGCAGAGAGAGAGAAGAGGCAGAGAGAGAGAGAGAGAGAGAGAGAGAGAGAGAGAGAGAGAGAGAGAGAGAGAGAGAGAGAGAGAGAGAGAGAGAGAGAGAGAGAGAGAGAGAGAGAGAGAGAGAGAGAGAGAGAGAGAGAGAGAGAGAGAGAGAGAGAGAGAGAGAGAGAGAGAATGGGGAAGGTTGGATGGTTGTAGAAGTGAATGGGACTAGGTTGGAGTGGAAGGATATATGACACCCAATGGAGTCTTCAGCCTCAGATAGATCCCGTATTTCATTATCCTGTTTTACCACATAATATTTCCTTGGAGTGCGAAAATAGCGATGAACAATGAAAAGTAAATAGTCCGGGATTCTTGGTGTAGTAAAATTATAATCTATAATCTGGGATATTGATGTGAATGT
>NC_091307.1:1123543-1176043 GCF_038502225.1 Cherax quadricarinatus
AATGTTGTGACCACCTGACACTGATGTTGTGGCCACCTGACACATGTTGTGGCCACCTGACACTGATGTTGTGGCCACCTGACACTGATATTGTGACCACCTGACAATGATGTTGCGGCCACCTGACACTGATATTGTGGCCACCTGACACTGATATAGTGGCCACCTGACGCTGATGTTGTGGCCACCTGATACTGTTGTGGCCATCTGACACTGATATTGTGGCCACCTGACACTGATATTGTGGCCACCTGATATTAATATTGTGTTCACCTGACACTGATATTGTGTCCACCTGACGCTGATGTTGTGACCACCTGACACTGATGCTGTGGCTCCTGACACTGATGTTGTGGCCACTGACACTGATGCTGTGGCCGTCTGATACTGATATTGTGGGTACCTGACACTGATATTGTGGCAACCTGACACTGATGTTGTTGCCACAAGAGATACAGTTATTCTTGAGCTCTAGGGTAAATATTCTTGTGGTCTAAGGTGCAGATATTCTTGAGGTCTAAGGTACAGTTATTCTTGAGGTCTAAGGTACAGTTATTCTTGAGGTCTAAGATACAGTTATTCTTGAGGTCTATGGTACAGTTATTCTTTAGGTCTAAGGTACAGTTATTCCTGAGGTCTAAGGTACAGCTATTCTTGAGGTCTAAGGTACAGTTATTCTTGAGGTCTAAGGTACAGTTATTCTTGAGGTCTAAAGTGCAGTTATTCTTGAGGTCTAAGGTACAGTTATTCTTGAGGTCTAAGGTACAGTTATTCTTGAGGTCTTAGGTACAGTTATTCTTGAGGTCTAAGGTACAGTTATTCTTGAGATCTTAGGTACAGTTATTCTTGAAGTCTTGAGGTCTAAGGTACAGTTATTCTTTAGGTGAGAGCAGGACGCAAGAAAGGGTAGCCATGCACGTTCTGTGAAGGAAATGGACTCGAATGAATTCACTTTAGACACCTTTATCGAGATAATTTTCGATCTTTCAGAAATGAAACGTTTTCAATAAAGGTTGTCCTTAGCGAGTGCATTCGTTCCCATTTTCTGCATTGTCGGCAGAATTTTTACCTTCTTATTACGCCCTGTGAAGGATGCATGAATATCACGGAGGGAGCCAGTAGATTAGCCAGCGAACAAGCGCACTCGTAACTAGCTTGTATAAACCTTGGTAATAGATACCGACAAACTGGTTTAAAAACGGGTGAGCAAACACTTGGACGTAGTGTTTGCTCACGTGTTTTTTAAACACGTAACTAGTTGATGGCCCAAGTCAGACCTAAACGTCATCAATTTCTGTCTACTGTGTGCGGGATATTTGTGTATAAGGCGCACTTAAGTCAACGGCGGAACAAAAACAAACGTTAATAAACCATCGAGTAAACCGATAAGCAAACGGTTAAACCAGTGTTCGAGGAAATAAACCAGTGAGTAAAAGAAGGAACACACGAACGAATAAGCAGAGAGAGAAAGAAAGGGGTGGGAAATAGCAAAGGAAATTACGAAGTACATAGCTTTTAGCAGACTCGCGGTAAGGAAGCATGAGGGAGGGAAAGAGACGAGCAGAATATACATGGAAAGGAGGCGGAGGACTCTCACAAAAGGGAGCAGTTTTACGAAGAGGTGGGAGGAGGAGGAGAAGGAAGAAGAGGAGGAAGGAGTTTTGCGGACAAGCGTCTTCCTTTAGTGCACTGTAGCTGGAGAGAAATGACTGTAGAGTTTGCAGTGTTCCTGAAAAAAACTGCTCTGGACGTCTTTCGCTGTCTCTCTGTCTCTCTCTCTCTGTCTCTCATCTAACCGTCACTCTCACTTATCACCTTTTTTGAGCATTCTGTTTTATTTACGCTATCTGTTCACTTAATCTGTTTCTTTTTTTAACGAGGCTTTAATGGAGATTACTTTAAGCTGACTTAAGTTCTCAGAGAAATTGAGAGAGAAACCTTGCACAGAGATTTTCGACAGTTTTGGTGTCGAGATGAAACAGAACAAAAGTTTTAATTCTTTCGGAAGGTTGGACAGCTGGAACATAAAAGGTGATAATTCTTGCGGACAACTGAATCATGGAGAGTTTTTAAGTCACTGGGAGATGCAAGGCAAGAGTTTTCAATTAGTATTATTAAATGGAAATGAGATCATTTTGAATATGCTAAGAGAGTGAGGCTCCAACAGCGTCCATGACCAAACTCACTTCCGAGTCTGTGAATCTTGGCTCACAGTGAAGATGAAGCCAACACCAATAGCCTCTGTCCCTCAGCGGCGTCAAAAACCAAATTCCTCCCCATAATCTGGAGAACAGAAGAGGTAAGCAGGATTTTCAGAGGTCATTCTCACAGGTCAGTCTTCGAAAAGAATTAACGTCTTGAGAAAACTAGTATTTTGGTAATCAGCATTTGTTCCTATTCCCTCTACCCCCCTCAAAAAAAAAAAAGAAGAAACGCAAACACAACACTATCCTAAAACAAATTCACTGGGAACTCCAAACCAAACGAAAAAGGAATGTATCCTTCTATCCTCTCTCAGTTCTTAATGTATTTCATATGCTATCTTCGCCTTTTCCTTAAGGGAAGGTGCCTTGACGACAATGACTCTTGATCCAAGGAGTTAGACCCATCCTACCCAGATAAATAAGACAGCACGTGTGCAGCATTTGGTTATCCTTATCCTGGAAACGTTTCGCCAATCAGTGGCTTCTTCAGTCCAGTGCAGAGAAAAGAGTAAAAAATCCGAACAGGGATTTCTTCAAAACTTATAAACTATAGGCACTACCTACTTCCACTAGTGGTTTTATCCACAGGTGACGCCACCTACCACTGCTCCACCTCATCCGTCAGCAGTATATAAGCCTCATCTCCCCGAATATGCTGCACTTTTATCAAAATTAATTGACCGAACACATCGGCTCCAAGCGTAGAGGCTAATTAAATCAAACTCTTCCTCACCTTCCACCTTTCTCTGCACTGGACCGAGGAAGCCATAAGCTGCCAAAACGTTTCTAGAATAAGGATATCCAAATGTTGCACAAAAATCTCATTTATCAACTTGACGTCTTTTCTAAACCATTCATTCCTGTCCTGCCCTGTCTTTGATCGACCATGATTACCTCCAATTTCCCAATTAACTATATGACCATTTCAGACTTAATGCTTACTCATGAATATAATAGTAACATAATAGGTAAATAGATACATACGCAACTAATAAGACATTTACTGCAGCAGCTGCATATCTCTTACCGGGAGTTTTGTCAAGGTAATGCACACAGCATAATGCATCGACATGAGAATATAAACGGGAATAAGGTGATCCCTAAATTCCTGCCATCTGAAAACTTCACTTTACTCCCTCTACACTGTGTCCTTGTGTTTGTGTTGGTTTAGTTGCCCCTATGATTCTTTATCCAACATATTGTCCGTAGTATTACCAATACTATAGTACTACTATTGATACTACTATTGCTACTACTACTACTAATAGTAACAATAATTAATAATAGTTCTCCCACCTCTTCCCATCGTTACCGGTCCAGTGGGCATAAAATTAAAATTAAGAACTGAGAATTTCGACGCGTGGTACGACAAAGATTATATATCTTATCTTTAATATAATCTATACTCGCTTTTCATAACATAATTAAAATAATTTTAAATTGTTTCGTACAGGACAATAGAATATACGAGTCTATGATAAAGATTTAAGAAGTTTAAAAAGTAAAAAAAAGAAGAAAAAAAAAAGATTGGTCCTTGAAATAGCCTTCGGATATTTAAAAACATTGAGAGGGCAAAATTAACAATCCGAAAAAATTCCCGAGATGCTTTTTATCTTATTATTTTCATCCTTTATAAAATACGGTAGCAGCGTGCTGCTACTCTATTCTATAAGTTGTAACACGGGGGAATATTAACTGTTTTCCTCTCATGTATGGGACTCATATAAAGCGTTGAAATCCGTCATCCTGTCAAGAAGGAAGGAAGGAGTGAGAGAGAGGCAGGTGTGGAGGGTAATGGTTGGGTTGTGACACATGGGCAGGGAGAGGCTGGTGTGGGGGCAATGGTTGGGTTGTGACACATGGGCAGGGAGAGGCAGGTGTGGAGGGTAATGGTTGGGTTGTGACACATGGGCAGGGAAAGGCTGGTGTGGGGGGCAACGGCTGGGTTGTGACACATGGGCAGGGAGAGGCAGGTGTGGGGGCAATGGTTGGGTTGTGACACATGGGCAGGGAGAGGCAGGTGTGGGGGCAATGGTTGGGTTGTGACACATGGGCAGGGAGAGGCAGGTGTGGGGGCAATGGTTGGGTTGTGACACATGGGCAGGGAGAGGCAGGTGTGGGGGCAATAGTTGGGTTGTGACACATGGGCTGGGAGAGACTGGTGTGGGGGCAATAGTTGGGTTGTGACACATGGGCAGGGAGAGGCAGGTGTGGGGGCAATGGTTGAGTTGTGACACATGGGCAGGGAGAGGCTGGTGTGGGGGCAATGGTTGGGTTGTGACACATGGGCAGGGAGAGGCAGGTGTGGGGGCAATGGTTGGGTTGTGACACATGGACAGAGAGAGGCAGGTGTGGGGGCAATGGTTGGGTTGTGACACATGGGCAGGGAGAGGCAGGTGTGGGGGCAATGGTTGGGTTGTGACACATGGGCAGGGAGAGGCAGGTGTGTGGGCAATGGTTGTGTTGTGACACATGGGCAGGGAGAGGCAGGTGTGGGGGCAATGGTTGAGTTGTGACACATGGGCAGGGAGAGGCTGGTGTGGGGCAGTATTTGGGGTGTGACACGGGGGCAGGGAGAGGCTGGTGTGGGGGCAATATTTGGGGTGTGACACATGGGCAGGGAGAGGCAAGTGTGTGGGCAATGGTTGGGTTGTGATACATGGGCAGGGAGAGGCAGGTGTGGGGGCAATGGTTGGGTTGTGATACATGGGCAGGGAGAGGCTGGTGTGGGACAATATTTGGGGTGTGAGACGGGGGCAGGGAGAGGCTGGTGTGGGGGCAATATTTGGGGTGTGACACATGGGCAGGGAGAGGTTGGTGTTGGGACAATGGTTGGGTTGTGACACGGGGGCAGGGAGAGGCTGGAGTGGGAGCAATAGTTGGGTTGTGACACATGGGCAGGGAGAGACAGGTGTGGGGGGCAACGGCTGGGTTGTGACACATGGGCAGGGAGAGGCTGGTGTGGGAGCAATAGTTGGGTTGTGACACATGGGCTGGGAGAGACTGGGGTAAAACTTTTGTAAGAGTTTGAAAAAGAAAAGCAGAAAAGAAGTTTTAAACCTGTGATTGGTTACGTGCATCGCTGTTGAAGCTGAGTGAACGCTTTGTATAAGTACCACATCGGTTGCAGCGCGCTAAGTTCCCTTGTGACAGCAATTTTGGGTTAATTGGTAATTTTCCTTACATTTGATGGAGCAGCGCTGGAGAGCCTTGATAGGCTGACAGGTGGCGTCGTGTATGTGCATCCTTGTGTAGGAATATCATCAGTGGTTTGGCATCTATCTTATTTTTTTTTATTATTTGACCTTCCATGAGATTTGTTGTTGTGACAGTAAGTCAAATGTGTTCCTAGAACATAAGATCTAACACAGTTTTCTCTGGATCCTTTACATTATTCTGCTGCATAGAATTGTTCCCTGTGTTATAGACATATCTCAACTTTTAATTAATTTCTTTCTATAACATAGTAACCACAATTTATCTTCGTTGGTCATTACGTCATTTTGTTGCCCACTGGAAAATTTATGATACTATCACGGAAGCTTCCTGTGTTTTTGATTGATTGTACACTCGTACAAAAACATGGAAAAGGGTGTTGTTGGCATAAAAAAAAGAGAAATCTAAATTGTTGTCTGATGGATACCACTGTAGTGTGAGGGGCTAATGCATCACATGTACTATACATCACGTAGGCTTTAAACATACGAAATGGTTTCTTTGGAGTGTTTTTTATTAAATGTATATTCATGGTATAGTGTTAAGTCTGTGGGGATCATACATTGCCTGAGGACTGGAGGCAATCAGGTTTTATACAAGGAAATGAAGGATAACATCAAGGTGTTTCCCTTGAAGGTCGCTCACTGTAGGACAGGGAAGGAGTTGAAATGTATAATACACACACACATAAGATTATGGGTTTGTTCCCATTTATGAAATAATTTGAGGAATAATGGCGGTGTTAGTGAGGTCACCATAAGGGTTTATATGGGTTTATGGGAATGGATCCCCTTGTGGGAGGTTTCATGTTGCCGCTGAGGGGCTCTTGCTCCAAGGAAACAGACCTGCACTCTTCTAACTTCGATTGGCACTAAATGTGTCCTATTCCTTCTCCAGGCTCTGTATGACCCCTGTGGGTTTAGTGCTCCCATGAATATAATAATGGGAATGGGTTATATGAGAGAAGGGGGAAGGTGATAGAAATCAGTAAAGGTAGGGAAAAGCTTTTAAGCCAGCAGCTAGAACTCAACAGCAACTCACGAAGAAGCGGAAAGGAGGTTTGAGAGAACTTTACAGCCTAGATGCCAAGAAAAGACACAGGTTGTAGAACAAGATTCTGATGGCACACTCCCTATAAAATCATGTAAAGTACACCATCTGAACCCATCTTGGAATCTCGGACTTTATAACTAAGACTGTAACACAGTAAAGGGACCTATACGATTAATCAGTTTCCATACGACAGTTCAGGCGTTATACCGGGATTTAATTTTTCCTGAGTAGATACACATCACTCGGTGTATATACCTTTTAATCTTCCATATTTTCTTCAACTTAAGGCAAGGTTTGACTGAAAATAAAGCGTTTTCATTAATAATTGTTTATACAAATTGTTCAGTCTTTATTGTTAGGTAATTCTCAAAGTATCTTTTGAAGAGAATTTGTGGAATGTTATTCCAGGAAAGTTGCACCTTTTTTATTATTAATATTTAAAAGCTTTTATTTATCCCTGTTCGACTTTCGCATCAATTTATAATCTGTTTTTTTAGCATGTTCTTCCTGTTGAATGTGCCTATTCAAATTAATGGAAATTCCAGTCTTTTCAGCTGCTCTTAAATTAATATCCTTGCTAGCCTTATCGTATGTGTCTAAATTAATGGCCTTGCCAAGTTTTGGGGGTTGAATATTGTTGGCTTTTTTGTTGAAGTTTTAGCTAATCTTAAAAACATTTGTCAACAAAAAAATCTGCTCACAGTTACACTATTTTTCTCCCACAAACAATATAAAACATATGCTCTCAGGAACACCATCTTCACTTCTTTAAACATTATGCAGGAGCACCACCTCTTCCATATACATCTACGCAGGAGCACCACCTTCACTTCCATAAACATTATGCAGAACACCACCTTCACTTCCATAAACATTATGCAGCAGCACCATCTTCACTTCCATAAACATCTACACAGGAGAACTATCTTCTCCTTTGTGAGGATCTGCGCATACTTCTCCTGCTTTTGTACGTAAAAAATGCCTCTTGCTGGATAAAGGATCGAGCACTCTCTACACCTTTCAGTGAATAACTCACGCGGGTTTAGTGCTTCACGTTAATATAATTATTAATAATTATCGTAGCATAGTGACGCTCTTGTTTCGCAGTGAGTAAAAACGCAATTACAAGACTGGGCGATCCTTTTTTTCCGCTGCTTCAGAAACCTTTGCATTTTTAAAATTCTGTATCTTACCATTTTTTCCTAAGTACATCTGGAGTAAAAATATCAAGAATTAATTTTTTTTAATGTTGGTTAATTTGCTCCGTAAGATTTCTTAATGCTAATTAATTTGATGAGTAATATTTCTTGATGGTGATTAATTTAGTAAGTTACATTGTCTAGTGTTCTAATTTGCTCATTTATAATTAATAATGTGAGTTAATGTCACTAGCTAAATTTCTTAAAGTTGGGTAATTTTTCTCAGTTAAATTTTAATTGATGTTTAACATTATTAACGCAGCTTGAGATCTCAGAGTTCACCAGCGTCTTGATGTATCTTGTGATCATTGTCTCCGCAGCCTCACACCAGGTGAAGGACTGGCCATTCTTCCAAGTCATGACTTGGAAAAACTTTCCTTCGGGCGATACACTGTCCCAACGCAGGCTTGTTAAGCGCCGTGTTTAGTCTTCCCACATGTCGGCTTTAATTTCTATCAACTGAACGTTTTTTGGGGTTTACATTTTTTTACCATGTATTAAATATTTCAGTTTTTGGTAAAAGTGTTAATCATTTTATTATTTAAAAAGTCACATTTTTAATTCTTCCTACATTATTATGTTATTATGAGAAGGGTTGAACTTGAGAAGGGCCTCTCAGAGATGGGTAAGGATGGGCTAGTAGGCCTGTTGCCATGTTCATTCATTCTCATGTTCTTAAGTTATGAAAAATGATTTATTGTGCATTTATTTGTCATATGCTTATGTTTTCAGTGTATTATAAAGAAAATTGCTGATTTAAATGTGCCAGACTTGGCAGTAATGATGTCAGATCTCACATTCAAGGATCACAACATTGCAGCTGTTGCATTCGGAATGATAACTAGACCTTTAAAGACAAGAATTGCTAAGCCAGTGATGATACTCTTCAAGTCACTTGTTTTCTCGAGGCTACAATCCTGTTGTATACCAATGGCTCCCTTCAATGAAGACGAAATTGCATAGCTAAAAAATGTATAGATAACTTTCATTGCCCATATACACTCAGACATCTAAACTACTGGGAATTAGACAAGGAAAACCCTGAAAAACTGGCCCCAAACCTGCACAAAAGAATGTCGAAGGATCGCAACTCTTCAGCGCCCTCCCTTCAAGCATAAGGGCAATTAACAAACTTCTGGCTGTCTTTAAGAAGGAATCAAACAAGTTACACAAATCAGTTACTTACTAGCACCGCACTTTGTGCGGCCGGCAGTAACAGCCTGGTTGATTAGGCCTTCATCCACTGGGATACCTGGTCTGGAACCAGGCCACAGGAACTTTGATACCCCGAAGCATCCTTCAGGTACGGCCGACAATAATGAAATTAAGAAAAAAGTTGAAGAATAAGCATTTATCTCTGACAGCTTTTCGCTCTGTGTTGAACTTTATCGAAGTCAAGTTAGTGACTTAATAAAACTTTGTACTGAGGAAGACTGGCCACAAGAGATTGTTACCAACAGACCCCTGGCAGTCTTCAAGCTGGCACTGGACAAGCACCTAAAGTCGGTTCCTGACCAGCCGGGCTGTGGCTCGTACGTTGGTTTGCGTGCAGCCAGCAGAAACAGCCTGGTTGATCAGGCTCTGATCCACCAGGAGGCCTGGTCACAGACCGGGCCGCGGGGGCGTTGACCCCCGGAACTCTCTCCAGGTAAACTCCAGGTAAACCTGTCTTGGGAAATTAGTGTGGAGTGTTATAGAGCACCATGACTTGCTTCTGTAGTGATTTATAGTCAGAGCTCAACGCGTTGAAGGAGGTTCCATTTCTCAAGATGGAAAATAAACTGAAAATTCGCCTAGATAAGTATAACTATTAATGTAAGGTGGTCGGGGATAGTAAAAGAAAACAGGTTACCAGCGGTAACGGGCAGACTGGCAGCCATTACAAGTGGGAGGAAGTTTCCAGTAAAGGAAGAAACATCAAAATCAGGAAAGTTAAAAGGGCCGATTTTTAAAATAGGAATTTGTTTTCTTGTTCTCCAGGACGAATGCACTTTGCATCAACAATGCAAAGTTTAATAAGCTCAATGATTGTTACCAAGGGCAAAGATAAATCGTAATTGTCAGTTCTAACAATCATTGCACTTATTAAATTTTCTATTGTCCATGCAAAATTTGCGTTTAATGGCGAGTTTTACATTTAGAAGTTTGGTATGGGAATGGGAAATATTCTCTCACCAGTCCTTAGCAATTGTACATGGAATTGTTTTTTGAAACTAGACTGCTGAATATAATTCTTTCTGGTAAAGCTAAATGATACAGATATGTGGATGATGATCTATTCTTTAAGCTCTGGAATAAAGTTTACTGTTGAGTCTGAACAAAATTACCCATTGCCTTTTCTCGATGTTTTAATTTTTAAGGGGAATAAAGAATTTAAATTCAAATATACAGAAAATCAACAGATAACTGCTCTTATGTGCATTATTATTCTTTACTTCTGACAGAGTTAAACATTCTGCATTCTTAAATACGATTTTGGGAGCCCAGAGTTCATTGACAAGGAAAATTTGAAGACTTGTGAAATAGTGAATAATCTAAAATACCAAAAAAATTAACTGACAGATATTTTAAAACTGTCAGAAGTACATTTTACAATAATAAAAAAGGACAAAGAAAATTATTCAACGAAGAATATATTGGTTCTATCTTACCATGGAAACCTTCTTGATATATCTTTTCTACCTAAGAATTTTAAAATCAAAGTTATATTTAAAAATCTTGATGCCGTAAAAAAACATTTGATTAAGAATTCTCCCTGTAAAAAGCCTTGAATTAAGATTACAACATAAAAATAGCATTAGAACTGAACAAGTCTAATGCTCCGTTTATTTATATGAGAGATTATAATCACCCAAGTGACTTTCAAGAGGCCGAGAAAGTTGTATCAAATTGGTCAATGACTGAGCCAAATACAATGGAATCAGCATGTTGGGTCATGTGTTAGGTCATGTGTTAGATCATGTGTTAGGTCATGTGTTAGATCATGTGTTAGGTCATGTGTTAGGTCATGTGTTAGATCATGTGTTAGGTCATGTGTTAGGTCATGTGTTAGATCATGTGTTAGGTCATGTGTTAGGTGTTAGGTCATGTGTTAGGTCATGTGTTAGATCATGTGTTAGGTCATGTGTTAGATCATGTGTTAGGTCATCATGTGTTAGGTCATGTGTTAGGTCATGTGTTAGACCATGTGTTAAGTCATGTGTTAGGTCATGTGTTAGGTCATGTGTTAGATCATGTGTTAGGTCATGTGTTAGATGTGTTAGGTCACGTGTTAGGTTATGTGTTAGATCATGTGTTAGGTCATGTGTTAGATCATGTGTTAGGTCATGTGTTAGGTCATGTGTTAGGTCATGTGTTAGGTCATGTGTTAGGTCATGTGTTAGATCATGTGGTAGGTCATGAGTTAGGTCATGTGCTAGGTCATGTGTTAGGTCATGTGTTAGATCATGTGTTAGGTCATGTGTTAGGTCATGTGTTAGGTCATGTGTTAGGTCATGTGTTAGGTCATGTGTTAGGTCATGTGTTAGATCATGTGTTAGGTCATGTGTTAGATCATGTGTTAGGTCATGTGTTAGGTCATGTGTTAGGTCATGTGTTAGGTCATGTGTTAGGTCATGTGTTAGGTCATGTGTTAGGTCATGAGTTAGGTCATGTGTTAGGTCATGTGTTAGGTCATGTGTTAGATCATGTGTTAGGTCATATGTTAGGTCATGTGTTAGGTCATGTGTTAGGTCATGTGTTAGGTCATGTGTTAGGTCATATGTTAGGTGATGTGTTAGGTCATGTGTTAAGTGATGTGTTAGGTGATGTGTTAGGTCATGTGTTAGGTCATGTGTTAGGTCATGTGTTAGGTCATGTGTTAGGTCATGTGTTAGGTCATGTGTTAGGTCATGTGTTAGGTCATGTGTTAGGTCATGTGTTAGGTCATGTGTAAGATCAAGTGTTAGGTCATGTGTTAGGTCATGTGTTAGGTCATGTGTTAGGTCATGTGTTGGGTCATGTGTTAGGTCATGTGTTAGATCATGTGTTAGGTCATGTGTTAGGTCATGTGTTAGGTCATGTGTTAGGTCATGTGTTAGGTCACGTATTAGGTCATGTGTTAGATCATGTGTTAGGTCATGTGTTTGGTCATGTGTTAGGCCATGTGTTAGGTCATGTGTTAGGTCATGTGTTAGACCATGTGTTAGGTCATGTGTTAGGTCATGTGTTAGGTCATGTGTTAGGTCATGTGTTAGGTCATGTGTTAGGTCATGTGTTAGATCATGTGTTAGGTCATGTGTTAGGTCATGTGTTAGGTCATGTGTTAGGTCATGTGTTAGGTCATGTGTTAGGTCATGTGTTAGGTCATGTGTTAGGTCATGTGTTAGGTCATGTGTTAGGTCATGTGTTAGGTCATGTGTTAGGTCATGTGTTAAGTGTGATGTGTTAGGTCATGTGTTAGGTCATGTGTTAGGTCATGTGTTAGACCATGTGTTAGGTCATGTGTTAGGTCATGTGTTAGGTCATGTGTTAGGTCATGTGTTAGGTCATGTGTTAGGTCATGTGTTAGGTCATGTGTTAGGTCATGTGTTAGGTCATGTGTTAGGTCATGTGTTAGGTCACGTGTTAGGTTATGTGTTAGATCATGTGTTAGGTCATGTGTTTGGTCATGTGTTAGGTCATATGTTAGGTCATGTGTTAGGTCATGTGTTAGGTCATGTGTTAGACCATGTGTTAGGTCATGTGTTAGGTCATGTGTTAGGTCATGTGTTAGGTCATGTGTTAGGTCATGTGTTAGATCATGTGTTAGGTCATGTGTTAGGTCATGTGTTAGGTCATGTGTTAGGTCATGTGTTAGGTCATGTGTTAGGTCATGTGTTAGGTCATTGTAATATCTCAACCTCATAAGTCTTCTGTTCATTATTTTTTACTATTTCTTCATAATGTGGAAAATCACAAAAGCATTTTTTCACTTTTTTTCTTTTTTTGCATGTTGTGATATCATCCACTTCTGTTGTTGTGGACAGAGTCGTGTCCCTGAACGAATCTGCCTGGATTTCCTACTCATTTCTGCAACATTGCAAGCTCCTGGTGGGTTGATTGCAACACGAAAGGCCTAGAGCTATCATTCAGCTCTCCTTGTAGATATAAACACGTAGCAATATGTACTTGAAATGTATCCCTCAAATCTCTTTGTATAGCAATGTGTTCTTTTAAGTCTTATATAGCACATTATGTAATATATATATATATATATATATATATATATATATATATATATATATATATATATATATATATATATATATATATATATATATATATATATATATATATATATATATATATATATATATATATCAACCACTCCTCTAAGAAAAAAATTTTCCTCCTATTCCGTGTGCCTTAATTTTCCTCAGTAGTCAGCAGTAACAGCCTGGTTGATCAGACCCTGATCCACAATGAGGCCTGGTTTCACACCGAGCTGTGGAGGCGTTGACCCCCGAAAGGCTCTCCAGGTATATCCCAGGTAATAGTCACTGATGAGGGAATCTATCAAAAGCCTTACTGAAGTCCATATACACAGCATCATATTCATTATCATAATCTACCTCCTCAAATACCTTAGTGAGAAAAGTTTATAAATTCGTAAGGCAGGAACGCCCCTTTGTAAAACCGTGTTGAGATTCATTAATCATTTTATCCCCTTCAAGATGGCTATGGATTGCCTCTGCAATTATTGATTCCATAAATTTTCCCACTATAGAGGTTAGGCTTATTGGTCTATAGTTCGAAGCTAAGGACCTGCCTCCTGCTTTGAAAATAGGTATCACATTTGCCATTTTTCCACTTATCAGGCACCATGCCAGTTTGTAGTGATGTGTTGAAAAGATTAGTCAAAGGTTTACTAAGTCCCCCTTTGTTAGGTTTTAATTTATCTTTTTCTAAGAATCATGTCACTTGTGACCCTAATCGTGCAGTTTATCGTCTTGTTCTACATAATTTATTATTTCTGGAATATCACTAGTATCTTCCTGTGTGAAAAGTGAGAGGAAGTAAGTGTTAAAAATTCTAAACATTTCCTTATCACTGTTGGTGAGTTGACCCGAGGAACTTTTAAGTGGGCCTATCTTATCCCTAATCTTACTTCTGTATACTTGAAAGAATTCTTTTGAGCTAGTCTTCGATTCCCTTGCGACTTTAACCTTATAATCTCTATTTGTTTTTCTTATTCCCTTTTTTATTTCTCTCTAGCTGAATATTTTTATTTAACTCTCCCTCTCCCCTTTTGATTCGTCTGCATGTATATATGCCTCTCTTTTGACCAATGAGATGTTTTAATCTATTATCTATCCATTTAGGATCATTTTTTGTTTTATCTGATTTCCCTATTCAGAACACAAGCTGTTAGAGCAGCTAGAACTATGCTCTGAAAAAACGTCATATCGGCAACCATCACCACCTACCTAACCCATAGTCAGATCATTCCAGTTCAGCCCACCCAGGTAATTTCTCAGTCCTATGAAATCAGCCAAGCGAAAGTCAGGAACAGAGACTTGATTGTCATTATTGGGGTAATTCCATGATATATTAAAACTGAGTAATGTATGTAGATGCCTTACGAATTTCGTCCCATAGAAGTTTACCGCACTCCGTATCAAGAATTGGGGGCCTGTAAATCACACCCAAGATTAGTTTTCACGGCCTTCGAGAAGATGTATCCACAGATTCAGTGGCTGACGCTTCTAATTTTATATCTTGTCTAACACAAGAAGTCAAATTGTCTCTGACTTACATTGCTACTCCACCATCCTTCCTGTTGACCCTATCAATGTGGACAAATTTATATCCTTGTATGTGGCATTCAGAAGGCATTTCTTTTCAGATTGAACCAGATCTCGGTTATAGCAATAATATCTATGCTTCCTGCACTTGTAATTAATCTTAGCTCATATATCTTATTTCTTACACTCCTACTATTAATATATATATATATATATATATATATATATATATATATATATATATATATATATGTATATATATATATATATATATATATATATATATATATATATATATATATATATATATATATATATATATATATATATATATATATATATACGTATATATATATATATATATATATATATATATATATATATATATATATATATATATATATATATATTAATATATGAATATATAAACACATACAGTCACAAACATGAGATCTCAACAGTAAAAAAAAGCTGTTGCAGAACGTGTCAGCGTCAGACCAGTTCCCTTACCGCTGAGAGAATTATTTCCCCCTAAGTCTATCTGTTGCAAGTCTTGCAATATTGCATAGCTCTTCACGAATTACGAAAGTGCTATTTATTTATATATTTATTTATAATATACTGTTATATTGTATATACGTAATTTTAGCTGAAATGCTTTCACAACAATAGTTACCCACACGCAATTAACAAATGTACAGAACAGACAAATTCTGCATATCATACTGAGCGGAGAACGCATGAAGATGGTCATAATTCACATCAGCCGGTGAGCATTTTGACCTTCCGGTGTTGAGGCATTGTAAACAGCATTTATCAGCGGCCAGACATGTAATGGATGCTGCTGTTTATTTCTTATTCCACTTCCTCTCTCATGATCGTGTGTCAGACACGAGGTAAAGTTTTACGCCAGAATACAGTAGGGAATAATTGATGCTAATAGCACTTGCAAGTGTAATACTGCTTTAATCAGGGCTTTCCGACTTTGCTTATTCAGTAAGAATCGATTATCTAAACGACGTGTACTTAAATTTCTTTTATTTTTTTAGGGGTGTGCCAAAGTACTGGAATCAGTGGGTATCTGTTATTATTATTATTAGTAGTAATAGTAGTAGTAGTAGTATTACCGAATCAATATTGGTGAAAAAAGTATCAGATTCTAGCTGATACTGTTAAAATGTTAATATTGCATATGTGCTAAAAAATAGTAATATTAACATTCTTGTTTGGGGCTACTCACATACACTCAAACACAACCACTTCAACTGGTTATCCATGATTGTGCTCTGGAGCAGAGAGTAATAAAAGACATCATTACTAACTTCATGCAAATAACAAGCCACTTCAGATACTCTCCAGTCTGAGTGAACACAAGACTACTCAGATTGTACCTACCCCCTGGAATAGCACTTGTTTAATGTTGGATATAGTTCGTGAATCAAAAAATAAATAAAAAGCCGTTGCATTGTACTAGATAATTTTAATACTAGATATATTATAATACACCTTCCATCATATGATGGAAATAAGTGCAATCTTATTGCCACTATCTGCTTTGTTGAAAATATTTAACCAAAGAACAGTACAACTTAGCGAAAGGAAATGTCTGGTCTCAGAAATGCTGTACTGACTCAGTATTTGAAACAAGTCGTCAAGAAAGTTTTGAGTGATCCAAGATTCTCATGCGTGGGTAGCACACTGTCCGCTCTCAAAGTTAACTAGGTTGGAGAGTTACACCACTGACTACAATACGATACTCAACACATTTCCTCATCCCCGATGTTAAAAAAACTTTTTCAGTGCCAGTGCAGCGGATAAGTTGTGTAAAAACAAGCACTGACAATATTGAAAAAGAAATGTAAGAAGCAATGATAATGAGTAGGAAACGCGCAAGAAACGTTCCGCCCACAGAGGTTTTTTCAGTCATAAAGGATACCTGAAGGATGCTGACGGGGTCAGCGATCTCGTGGCCTGGTACCAGATCAAGCCTCCCGGTAGTTCAAGGCCTGATCATGCAAGTTGTTTCTGTTGGCCGCACACCCGGCTGATCAGGAACTGGTTTGAGGAACTTGCCAAGTTTCCTCTTGAAGACAGCCAGAGGATTGTTGGCAATTCACCTAATGCACGAAGGGAAGGCATTGAAAAGTCGGGAACCTATGACACTCCTCGAGTTCTCTCTTCATGTACTCGTCTCGTCCCTGCTTTTTATTGGAGGATCTCTGCACAGTCTGTCAGTTCTTTTGTAGTCTTTGTGACTGCTTCCGATGTGCAGGTTTAGGACCAGGCCCTTCAGTATTTTCCAGGAATAGATAATGATTCCTTTCCCGCTTATGTTCCAAGAAATTCAGTCGAAGGGACTTCAAACGTTTCCAGTAGTATAGTTGTTTGATTGTATACTAGCAGTGAAAGCTCTCTGCGCGTTTTCCAGCTCTGTAGTCTCGCCTGAATTGAAGCAGGCTGTTAGTATTCAGTAGTTTTACAGCCTGAAGAGAACGAGTGACTTGTAAAGCATCATTGTCATGCCATTGTGTCTTGAAAGTTCTAATTATCTGACCTATCATTTTTCTTGCAGCGGCATTGGCAATATTGTTGTCACTCTTGAATGCGACATCTTAAGTCTAACATACGTAACGTTTGCTCAGTTGAATGATTTGAGTTTGTCTTGTACTCCTTTTCAGGTTATATTACCTCCATTCTCTCACAACAGAGCAACTGAAACTTGTTCTTAGTGACCATCCTGTTGTTGTCTGAGGCCCACTGGAAGACCTTATTTCGTAATGGAGATTCGCTGAGTCTTCGAATCCAGAGGTGACTAAATATGGAGACGGCAGAAGCAGTGGAGAGATAAAGATGATGTGAACAGTCCATCAGCCTTAATTTAGTTTGGAGACCGTCAGTCTCTCAGCCATGAGCAGTGTTCATCTTCATAGACATGAACATTGTTCAAAACTATGAAGATGAATACCTCTCATAGCTGAGGGACTTACCACCTCAAAATTACTTCAAGGCTGTTGAACTAATAACCTCTCCACTGCTTTTGCTGTGTCAATATTTCGTCATCTCTGTATTCGACTGAAGAAGCCTACGTCCCAGACAAATGCCTTGGAATCCTTTCCCAAATCACAACGACAGCTTCCTAAAACAAACGCACCGGTAATCGTGTTACTACAAACATAAACCCATCAACAGACTAACATATGGCATTTGCATAATTGCCTGAAGAAGGAAATCCACTAGAGTAGTGGAAAGAATATATGATAGTTCTTCCACCTCTGGCAGACCTAGCCAGTAAATATCTGAATTTATCCTCTCTCCAGCAGAGAGTTGATTATTCAAAATTGGAGGAACATTTACTCTAGTAACGGCTTAACAAAGCTCCTGGAGAGCGAAACGTTTCCACAACAAAATGTCGCATTAGTTGCACTTGTCCTATTAACTAACATCTACTCTCCTTAAAGGAACAGATTCACTTCTGACAATGGAGAGATGTTGACATCTCTCAGCTTCGGTTAGAGAATATATAATTTTAGCTTTTAAAGTACTGTATGTATATTGTTTATTTTTAATTTCAGATATTAGAATAATGTTTTTTACTGTGTTTCTTCGAGGTTAAAGAAAAATTAGAGCTGTATGAAGGAAATGTGTTAATTCAGTTTAATAATGTATAGAAACTGTTGTTTAAGTTCTGAACTATAAATTAAAATCTTAAGTTTTCATTTATTACAATAACAACATTTTATTTTAAGTCTGGAAAATGCTTATAAAAGCTTAAAGAGTCGGATATTTTAGTTTCACGTTTATTATAAATATAAATTACACAGTCTCTTGTTTTCATTCCAGATTTTTCAATGTCTTCATCAGATTAATAAATATACAGATTTGAAAATAAATTTAGGTTCTATTTTTTCAATTTATAAGCCTCGTGATGGTGTTTGTAATTAATAAAGAGCAATGACATTGGCATCTCAGAGGAAATATTTAATATTAAACCTCACTCGCTTGTTTAATTCGCATTCAATAATAAACATTCCCTTAGATATTGAACATAGTTCCAATAATTTTGAAAATTAAATATCGGTTTCGGTATCGGTCGAAAATTAATTATCGGTATCGGCAAATTTTTGACATCTCATCCCTGCTGTTTTGTGTATAACTGCTAAAGTTTGTTTAAAAATAACGAAATAAATATATTTCATTAATGCTGAATAACGGTAACGAAAGTTAGGTTGGCAGCAAACAAGTTAGGTAGGATTAAGTTCTATTACGCTCAGATCAGCAGTATCAGAGCGTTAAGTTAATGTTGATGCACAGATGTGTACTCACCTAATTGTACTCGCCTAATTGAGGCTGCAGGGATCGATACTCAGCTCCTGGCCCCGCCTCTTCCCTGAGTGCTACTAGGTCCTCTCTCTCCCTGCTCCATGAGCTTTATCATACCTCATCTTAAAGTTATGTATGGTTCCTGCCTCCACTACCTCACTTGCTAGGCTATTCCACTTCCTGACTACTCTATGACTGAAGAAATACTTCCTAACATCCCTTTGACTCATCTAGGTCTTCAGCTTCCAATTGTGAGCCCTTGTTTCTGTGTCCCCTCTCTGGAACATCCTGTCTCTGTCCACCTTATCTATTCCACGCAGTATTTTGTATGTCATCCCTAACCCTCCTGTACTCCAGTGTCGTCAGGCCGATTTCCCTTAACCTTTCGTCGTAGGACATTCCCCTTAGCTCTGGAACTAACCTTGTCGCAAACCTTTACACTTTCTCTAAATTCTTGACGTGCTTGATCAAGTATGGGTTCCAAACAGGTGCTGCATACTCCAGTATGGGCCTGACGTACACGGTGTACAGTGTCTTGAACGATTCCTTCCTAAGGTATCGGAACGCTACTTTCAGGTTTGCCAGGCGCCCATATGCTGCAGCAGTTATCTGGTTGATGTGTGCTTCCGGAGACATGCTCGGTGTTATACTCACCCCAAGATCTTTCTCCTTGAGCGAGGTTTGCAATCTTTGGCCAGCTAGCCTATACTCCGTCTGTGGTCTTCTTTGCCCTTCCCCGAGCTTCATGACTTTGCATTTGACGGGGTTAAATTCAAGAAGCCAGTTGCTGGACCAGGAGTCCGGCCTGTCCAGCTCTCTTTGAAGTCCTACCTGATCCTCATTTGATTTAATTCTCCTCATTAACTTCACATCATCTGCGAACAGGGACACTTCTGAGTTTAACCTTTCCATCATGTCATCCACATATACCAGAAATAGCACTTAGCACTGATCCTAGGACCGACTCCTATGGGATCCCGCTCGTCACAGGTGCCCACTGTGATACCTCTTCACGTACCATGACTCGTTGTCGCCTCCCTGTCAGGTATTCTATGATCCATTGCAGCGCCCTTCCTATTATACACGCCTGATCCTCTAGCTTCTGCACCAATCTCGTGTGAGGAACTGTGTCGAAGGCCTTCTTGCAGTCCAAGAAGATGCAATCAACCCATCCCTCTCTCTCGTATCTTAATTCTGTTACTTTATCATAAAACTCCAGTAGGTTTGTGACACAGGATTTGCCTTCCATAAATCCGTGTTGGTTGGCGTTTACACTCTTGTTCTGTTCCAGGTGCTCCACCACTCTCCTCCTGATAATCTCCTCCATTACTTTGTAAACTATACACGTCAGTGATACTGGTCAATAGTTTAGTGCCTCTTTTCTGTCTCCTTTTATAAATATGGGTAAACATTTGCCGTCTTCCATACCTCAGGTAGTTGCCCAGTTTCAAGGGATATGTTGAAGATTGTGGTTAGTGGCACACACAGCATTCCTGCTCCCTCTCTAAGGACCCACGGGGAGATGCTGTCTGGTCCCATTGCCTTTGAGGTATCAAGGTGTGTGTGTGTTTGTGTGTGTGTGTGTGTGTGTGTGTGTGTGTGTGTGTGTGTGTGTGTGTGTGTGTGTGTGTGTGTGTGTGTGTGTGTGTGTGTGTGTGTGTGTGTGTGTGTTTGTGTGTGTGTGTGTGTGTGTGTGTGTGTGTGTGTGTGTGTGTGTGTGTGTGTGTGTGTGTGTGTGTGTGTGTGTGTGTGTGTGTGTGTGTGTGTGCGTGTTTGCGTGAGCTGCCAGGAGCCATCTGAGAGGTTTTACCTCAGTGTCTTGGTTGTTACTTGGGTGTATAACCTGAGAGGAAAAAATGGCAGAAGACAGGAAAGGGAAGTGAGTCATATCCTAACAGAAGCAAATATAAAGACGAAAGAGTGAGATAAGATAAAAGATTTTGTAAAGGAAAGCTGAGAGAGAGAGAGAGAGAGAGAGAGGGAGAGTAAAAGACAGAGATAAAGAGAGACAGTAAATGAATTGTTGAAAATAATAAGAGAACACAGGAATAAGGCGGTGAGAAATGGAAAAAGGTTAATGGCATGGGAGGAGGACTAAAAGAGAAATTACCACAAAAAATTGAAGAGGGAGGAAAAAAAAAAAAACTCGGTGGTGACAAACGAAGAAGTTGAACCTAAGGAAAAAATGTTTTCATGTGTACTGTTCCTCACTTTATTCCTTTTGTTTTTATAACATTTCTCTTGAGAGGATTTTTCGGTCTTATTGAAAATCTCTTATTTCAAAACCCATAAACTTTTTCATGTTATGATACACGTTGTGTTAAGATGACTTTCTATAATTATTGTTATGATATTGAATTTGATGTGCGAGACTAATATAGTCAAGTTTGATCCGAGGACGGGGAGGGTAGCTGAATTTCATGGATCAAGAGCCCTTCACCGTCATCGTGGCACCTTCTACTTCAATCATCCAGATATTCTTAATGTATTTTTTTGTAATATTTTCATGGGATTTAAAATTTTAAGTATCACTTAATGATGAAAAATTATTATATTTTTCTCTATAGTATTGGCAAACTAAAAATGCCAGAGTAGCAAGTTTTCCGTCAGTCCCTCAGCCTGGCTGAGGGACTGACCACCTCAGATTTACGCTTTCCAGGGTGATGGACTAATTACATCGACTTTACATCTCTGCTGCCTCCTCTGTACTCGACTGAAGAAGACTACTGTGAAGACGAAACATTTTGGTATTGTATATGTACCATAGTCGGTATTGTATACCATTGTCGGTATTGTATACCGTTGTCGGTATTGTATACCGTTGTCGGTATTGTATACCGTTGTCGGTATTGTATACCGTTGTCGGTATTGTATACCGTTGTCGGTATTGTATACCGTTGTCGGTATTGTATACCGTTGTCGGTATTGTATACCGTTGTCGGTATTGTATACCGTTGTCGGTATTGTATACCGTTGTCGGTATTGTATACCGTTGTCGGTATTGTATACCGTTGTCGGTATTGTATACCGTTGTCGGTATTGTATACCGTTGTCGGTATTGTATACCGTTGTCGGTATTGTATACCGTTGTCGGTATTGTATACCGTTGTCGGTATTGTATACCGTTGTCGATGAACATTAAAATGGTATAAAATACCGACAGATTGTTAGGTAAGACACATATGCAACAGTTAGGTATCTTTATTTCGAAACGTTTCGCCTACACAGTAGGCTTCTTCAGTCGAGTACAGAAAAGTTGATAGAAGCAGAAGATACTTGAAGACGATGTAATCGTCTTCAAGTACCGTTGTCGATATTGTATACCATTATCATATTCACTGAAACACGCACTGTTTCAGAGAACTTCCACTCACCATCTACGTCACCTTTGAGTTGATTTCATGCGATTTTTATGTAATTTAAATTGATGCCCTTTATGATTATTTTATACAACTATAATCCCAAGCCAATTGACAGTCTAACCTCATCTAGAAAATTACTTCACCTTCCCCAGCATGCCACCCACAACAGTCAACTAACACCTGGTAGGTGAGTAGGATCATGAGATGTAAGGAGACTTGCCCATGTGTCTTGCCCTTTCACACAAACGAATTTGACTCCTTTTGGGTGTCAGACGAACGTTCTTCCAATGAACTTTCTTCAAGGTAAGTGCGGCGTGAGCCGGCAGATCTTCGCTTCGTAGCTGTGATAAGGAATTATAGGGATCTGCTAAACTGTCAGAGTAATTTAATTTTATAAGGACTGGCAACCTAGGTAGGTTGCCAGTCTACCAACCTACTACCTCCAACCAACCGTTGGAGGTACTACCGTCCTGCCAAGTGATTGTAAAACGAGAGCCTGTAATTGTTTTACATGATGGTAGGATTGCTGGTGTCTTTTTTCTGTCTCATAAACATGCAAGATTTCAGGTACGTCTTGCTACTTCTACTTACACTTAGGTCACAATACACATACATGTACAAGCATATATATAAACACCCCTATGGGTTTTCTTCTATTTTTTTACTAGTTTTTGTTTATTTCCATCTATTTCCATGGGGAAATGGAACAGAATTCTTTCTCCGTAAGACATGCGTGTCGTAAGAAGCGACTAACATGCCGGGAGCGAGGGGCTAGTAACCCCTTCTCCTATATACATTTCTAAAGTTAAAAAGAGAAACTTTTGTTTTTTTTGGGGGCCACCCTGCCTCGGTGGGATATGTTAGGTTTATTGAAAGAAAGAAAGAAAGAACGACTGGCATGTATACAAGGATTTGCTTGGGGAAATAATTAGTGAAACAAGTTAATTTATTCCTCCTTGTACAATATTTATACGGGACTTAACATTCATATTAGGAAATAAGTTCTGCTGGGGATCGTCCTGTGCAGGTCTTTATACTGCAGTGATCATAAGCTTTTACCTGACCCGCCATCGTGATTTAAATAAAAATGTTCTCTCGTGTTATGACGCCCTTGTCAGTAACACTGATCAGTGAGCACGTAAACCCTACTTTTCGTCTATGTGGTATTTACATGTTCGCCGAAACAACTTCAGTTCGCATCAAAATACCTTACCGCTGCTGTAGTCTTAAACATATTAAAAACTTGTTAGTTAATTACCATTAAGAGAGAGAGAGAGAGAGAGAGAGAGAGAGAGAGAGAGAGAGAGAGAGAGAAATACAGAGGCTTACCTGTCTACTTGTGTGTTCTTATATTCCTGATCTATGTTTTACCTCAGTGATGCAACTTATTCTCATCTCTCAAACTCCAATACCTACACATTGAGCTGTACTCATGACAGTGTTCATTATTTTAATACCCTAGTATTTAATCTTTTTTCTTTTTTCTACTGGCTTGAGCTCTAGTTCTGTAGCCTTTGTACTTCGTTTACCTTCTTTGTATATGTTTGTACGTGTATTTGTTCGGGCTTGCCTTCATACGTTCGCGTGCATACATACTCGCTTCTCTGTGTGTCGGTTTCATTAAGGAGGAGAGACACAGAACATTGAGAGGGCATTAACGTATAAATAATATAAGGGAAAAAAAGAAAACCCAGGAAATACAATATGTTTGCCTTTTTTTGAGGCCATTTGCCAAACTTAATAACGAGAGATGAGAGAGCACTGGTTAAGCCACCACCAGTAAGCCAGTTGATATTTCCTGGGACTAGGGAGGCAGGGCTATGAGGTTTGCCTACGTGGCTACCTAATCTACACTACTAGGACTGGGAAAGTAGGGCTACGAGGCCTGACTGCCTAATCTACGCTACTGGAGATGGGGAGGCAGGTCTCCATGCTCGGCTAACCTGTCCTACGTTTTCTTTCTCTTGAGAGGCAGTGTTAATTAAGGAGGCCTATTGCCTCACTCCTTCATTACAGTATTAAACGAAGGAAAAACAGCCGACGGTGTAATGAAGAGAAAAATAGACTCATTGTAAACCTTAGTCCAAACTACAGAAATGCTAATAAAACAACAGAAAGCGTAAGAACAAATATATAAATGCTATTATCTTCAAATTTCTATAGTGTCTGTGTGAACACCATCTCCTGTTATCACTGCAAAGAAGAGAATTGATGAATAAGCAGGAATAGCAACCTCAGTATGTTACAAGGGAAATGTGGAATAAAATTTGATGGTGACATTTATGATAGAGATGCTTTGAGAAATAGTGACTGCACAGTGTTGCAACAGAGATGCTTTAGGTGAAACAGGTGTGGGATTAGAATGATGGAAAAAAACACGAGAATAGGTGGTAGTGTCTTATTATAAGCGGTATAATAATACCTACAAGCTGGACAAGTCACATGTGTAACACGTATCTTCATTACCGAAACGTTTCGCTTGCACAACAGTTTTTTTTTCGGTCAAGTACAAGCGAATACATTACCTCAAGCTTCACTACTCGCTAAGTTATCCTTACCTCGCTGATAGTATTTGTGCATGGAGTAGTGGATTAGTTTGTTAATTTTGCATCTGGCAGGATGGTATAGAAACTACAAGAGTGGAAGGGCGGTGAGAAGTGTGACGGGAAGGAGAATACACATTCCTGCATTGAGAAGACGAGACATAATTTCGAGAACAGGACTTAATTGAGAGAACATTTCGCTTTGAGCAGAGCTTCATCAGGGCATAATTTGATGAAGTTCTACGTAGAGCGAAATGTTGTCCCAACAAAAGCTGGTTCTCAGACTTGTCTTCCTTTTCATTCTTGCCGGCAATACACAGTTTCATCTCGTGTCTGTAAGCGCAATAGATTCTAGGAATATGGAATTAACCTTAAGATTATTTTAACACGGAGAATGATGTAAGAGATTATTACAGTAAAATGCACTGAATTTGCTTCAGTTACGTCAGTGCCATTTACAAAAGCAACAATACTAGGATGTTGTGAAAGTCAGAGAGAGTGTGGATTGCGTCAGTGACACGACACGTATGACTGGCACTGCCCGGCACTGAAGAGAATGAAAGAGGGTGAAGAGAGAGAGAGAGGGAGAGAGAGAGAGAGAGAGAGAGAGAGAGAGAGAGAGAGAGAGAGAGAGAGAGAGAGAGAGAGAGAGAGAGAGAGAGAGAGAGAGAGAGAGAGAGAGAGAGAGAGAGGAAAATGACGAAGAGAGTTGATAAATGGTTTAGAGAACCGAAAAGTTGATAAATTTGACACATGTGCAGTACTTGGGTATGTTTATCAAGGAAACGTTTCACTGACGCCACTGTGTGGCGAAACTATTCTTAGTAACGATACCTAAGTGTTGCATACGTGTATCATATATCAACATGACGAAGAGAGGGAGAAGACTAAGAGAGAGCGAAGTAGAGAGAAAATAGTGAGGGAGCAGGGGGGGGAGACTGTATTGGAAAGAGAGATAAGAAAACGAGGAGGAGAGATGCAGCAAAAGGGAGAGGATAGCACATCCACGAGAAAGAGAGAGGATAGCACATCCACGAGAAAGAGAGAGGATAGCACATCCCCGAGAAAGAGAGAGGATAGCACATCCCCGAGAAAGAGAGAGGATAGCACATCCCCGAGAAAGAGAGAGGATAGCACATCCACGAGAAAGAGAGAGGATAGCACATCCCCGAGAAAGAGAGAGGATAGCACATCCACGAGAAAGAGAGAGGATAGCACATCCACGAGAAAGAGAGAGCATAGCACATCCACGAGAAAGAGAGAGCATAGCACATCCACGAGAAAGAGAGGATAGCACATCCACGAGAAAGAGAGGATAGCACATCCACGAGAAAGAGAGAGGATAGTACATCCACGAGAAAGAGAGAGGATAGCACATCCACGAGAAAGAGAGAGGATAGCACATCCACGAGAAAGAGAGAGGATAGCACATCCACGAGAAAGAGAGAGGATAGCACATCCACGAGAAAGAGAGAGGATAGCACATCCACGAGAAAGAGAGAGGATAGCACATCCACGAGAAAGAGAGAGGATAGCACATCCACGAGAAAGAGAGGATAGCACATCCACGAGAAAGAGAGGATAGCACATCCACGAGAAAGAGAGGATAGCACATCCACGAGAAAGAGAGGATAGCACATCCACGAGAAAGAGAGAGATAGTACACATCCACGAGAAAGAGAGGAGGATAGCACATCCACGAGAAAGAGAGAGAGCACATCCATGAGAAAGAGAGGATAGCACATCCACGAGAAAGAGAGAGGATAGCACATCCACGAGAAAGAGAGAGGATAGCACATCCACGAGAAAGAGAGAGGATAGCACATCCACGAGAAAGAGAGAGGATAGCACATCTACGAGAAAGAGAGAGGATAACACATCCACGAGAAAGAGAGAGGATAGCACATCTACGAGAAAGATATGAAGAGACGAGGCTCCTGGGTACAACTACTGCCCCAATAGACAAATACTATATAATTTTCGATTAATTTCCAATGTTCATTGTATTATATTAACTGGCGATCAGAAAATCACGATAACTGAAGAAATTTCACGTAGTATACTAAAAATTATTCGTCTTTAAAGACGATTTCTTGGATTTGTTCAGAATCTTATCAGCATTTAAGCTTCAAGGATGAAATCCTGGTTCATGATAACCCCCAGAATGAAACCCTTTCTGCGCTGTTGAAAGAGAAATAAAGGAAAGGGAACATACAGGGAGGGGGAACATACAGAGAGAGGAAACATGCAGGGAGGGGGAACATACAGGGAGAGGAAACATACAGGGAGGGGAACATACAGCAAGAGGGAGGAATATAGAGATGGTGGTCCCGATGATGTAACAGAAAATATAGATCAATAAGTAACGTGGTGGAATAAATTGGTGAGTCAAGATGTGTTAAACTCATCATGAATATGTGGCGAAAATCCTGTATTTATTTTTGATTTGTACTTGTTGCAGCCTTTATTAATTGTCTGGTAAACACTGTAACATTTATTAATATCTCCTACACGCAGCATGTATTGCTGCCCTGCAGTTGCACCATTTATTATTGCTTCGTATATGCTGCAGTATTAATTTCTCGTGTATACTGAATCGTCGATTCCTGCCTCTTACATGCAGCATTTATTGCTTCCCGGTAAATACTGCAGCATTTATTGCTTCCCGGTAAATACTGCAGCATTTATTGCTTCCCGGTAAATACTCCAGTATTTATTGCTGCCTCTCACCCTTTTACAAGTTGAGTTGATGGTTTGATCCTGGTCCTGCTTACTCAACCTGTGACGTCTTGTGGTGTGTGCTTATGTGGAATAATCTAACTTTGTCACATACTTTATGTTGTCAAGCCAGATATTGTTTTAGAACGGTCAGTCACTGTGTGAATGGTATACATTAGAAGGTCCCTAGCTCAGCCGTAAAATACTGGACCTGTAATTTCAGAACCACGGTTCGAGCTCCCTTTCACTTTTTTTCGGTTTATTCATATATATATATATATATATATATATATATACATTGCCGAATAGGTAAGACATTTTACGTACACAAATTTTCGCTTGTCTTATTCGACAACGCTCTTCTTGCCGAATAAGACAAGCGAAAATTTATGTATGTAATAATTTCCCAAAAATCATTCTAAACCTAACGAAAAAAAAAATTTCGTTGTGGTGGAAAAATTAAGCACTATGGCTGATTGAAAAGATTTCAATGTAGTTAGTTTTTGATGTTACTTCCCTGTTTACAAAAGTTCCAACTGATGGTTTATTATCTTATCCGAAGAACTTGTTATTTATGATTTACCATTGCCAGTTCCTACTATTATTAAAGATATTAAACTTTGTATTGTTGATGTAAAATATGTGTTTAATGACTAGTTCTACACTCAGAAATTTGGTATGGCAATGGGAAATCCTCTCTCACCTGCTCTTAATAATTTATGCATGGAATTTTTTGAAGCAAGATTGCTTAACACAATCCTTCCAAATCGAGTTAAGTGGTAGAGATACGTAGATGATATTTTGTGTCTTATGCCTAAAAATATGAATATTGAAAACATTTCCTTGTTAAATCATTTAGCTCATAAATTTTACTGTTGAGTTCGAAGAAAATAACTCATTATCTTTCCTTTATGTTTTAATTATTAAGGGTAACAATGATTTTAAATTTAAAATGTACAGAAAACCAACAAATAACTGTCGCTATGTACACTTTTATTCTTCACATCGAGATAGAGTTAAGCTGTCGGTATTCTCATCAGTGTTTTGAGAGCTTTGCGTAATTAAAATCCAGAGTTCACAGATGAAGAAATCTCACAAATTTATAAAATAGCTAATAATCTAAAATACGCAAGAAACTTAATTGATAAGTCCTTTAAAATTGCCAGAAATACTTTTTACATTTTCAGCAAGGGACAACCAACCTTTTTCAACTAAAATTATGTTGGTTCTCCCTTACCATGAAAATTTAGTTGATATGCCTTCTCTTCTTAAGACTTTTAAAAATCTTGTTACAGTAAAAAAAAAAACTTTTGAAAAAAAATCCCCCCAAAACGCTGACAGGTGTGTTTATAATATTCCTCGTAAAATATGTGCTAATGTTTATTACTGTCAAACTGGAAAAAATCTTAAACAAATATTAAAACAACATAAATATAGCATTAGAAGTGGACAAGATCCTAATGCTATGTTTATTTATGTGAGAAATTTTAACCATCCAATTGATTTTCAAAATGCTGAGAAAGATGCATCAAGTAAGATATGAATATAATAGAATCATGCTTCATAAAAAGTAGTTTTTGAAAATAATATGAATATTTATTTTGGTTTATATAAATTGGATTTATTTATTTTTATTTATTTATTATCACACTGGCCGATTCCCACCAAGGCAGGGTGGCCCGAAAAAGAAAAACTTTCACCATCATTCACTCCATCACTGTCTTGCCAGAAGGGTGCTTTACACTACAGTTTTTAAACTGCAACATTAACACCCCTCCTTCAGAGTCCAGGCACTGTACTTCCCATCTCCAGGACTCAAGTCCGGCCTGCCGGTTTCCCTGAACCCCTTCATAAATGTTACTTTGCTCACACTCTAACAGTATGTCAAGTATTAAAAACCATTTGTCTCCATTCACTCCTATCAAACACGCTCACGCATGCCCGCTGGAAGTCCAAGCCCCTCGCACACGAAACCTCCTTTACCCCCTCCCTCCAACCTTTCCTAGGCCGACCCCTACCCCGCCTTCCTTCCACTACAGACTGATACACTCTTGAAGTCATTCTGTTTCGCTCCATTCTCTCTACATGTCCGAACCACCTCAACAACCCTTCCTCAGCCCTCTGGACAACAGTTTTGGTAATCCCGCACCTCCTCCTAACTTCCAAACTACGAATTCTCTGCATTATATTCACACCACACATTGCCCTCAGACATGACATCTCCACTGCCTCCAGCCTTCTCCTCGCTGCAACATTCATCACCCACGCTTCACACCCATATAAGAGCGTTGGTAAAACTATACTCATACATTCCCCTCCTTGCCTCCAAGGACAAAATTCTTTGTCTCCACAGACCCTTAAGTGCACCACTCACCCTTTTCCCCTCATCAATTCTATGATTCACCTCATCTTTCATAGACCCATCCGCTGACACGTCCACTCCCAAATATCTGAATACATTCACCTCCTCCATACTCTCTCCCTCCAATCTGATATCCAATCTTTCATCACCTAATCTTTTTGTTATCCTTATAACCTTACTCTTTCCTGTATTCACTTTTAATTTTCTTTTTTTGCGTACCCTTCCAAATTCATCCACCAATCTCTGCAACTTCTCTTCAGAATCTCCCAAGAGCACAGTGTCATCAGCAAAGAGCAACTGTGACAACTCCCACTTTATGTGTGATTCTTTATCTTTTAACTCCACGCCTCTTGCCAAGACCCTCGCATTTACTTCTCTTACAACCCCATCTATAAATATATTAAACAACCACGGTGACATCACACATCCTTGTCTAAGGCCTACTTTTACTGGGAAATAATTTCCCTCTTTCCTACATACTCTAACTTGAGCCTCACTATCCTCGTAAAAACTCTTCACTGCTTTCAGTAACCTACCTCCTACACCATACACCTGCAACTTCTGCCACATTGTCCCCCTATCCACCCTGTCATACGCCTTTTCCAAATCCATAAATGCCACAAAGACCTCTTTAGCCTTATCTAAATACTGTTCACTTATATGTTTCACTGTAAACACCTGGTCCACACACCCCCTACCTTTCCTAAAGCCTCCTTGTTCATCTCCTATCCTATTCTCCGTCTTGCTCTTAATTCTTTCAGTAATAACTCTACCATACACTTTACCAGGTATACTCAACAGACTTATCCCCCTATAATTTTTGCACTCTCTTTTGTCCCCTTTGCCTTTATACAAAGGAACTATGCATGCTCTCTGCCAATCCATAGGTACCTTACCCTCATCCATGCATTTATTAAATAATTGCACCAACCTCTCCAAAACTATATCCCCACCTGTTTTTAACATTTCTATCTTTACCCCATCAATCCCGGCTGCCTTACCCTCTTTCATTTTACCTACTGCCTCACGAACTTTCCCCACACTCACAACTGGCTCTTCCTCACTCCTACAAGATGTTATTCCTCCTTTCCCTATACACGAAATCACAGCTTCCCTATCTTCATCAGCATTTAACAATTCCTCAAAATATTCCCTCCATCTTCCCAATACCTCTAACTCTCCATTTAATAACTCTCCTCTACTATTTTTTACTGACAAATCCATTTGTTGTCTAGGCTTCCTTAACTTGTTAATCTCACTCCAAATCTTTTTCTTATTTTCAACAAAATTTGTTGATAACATCTCACCCACTCTCTCATTTTCTTTCTTTTTACATTATTTCACCACTCTCTTAACCTCTTTCTTTTTCTCCATATACTTTTTCCTCCTTGCATCACTTCTACTTTGTAAAAACTTCTCATATGCTAACTTTTTCTCCCTTACTACTCTCTTTACATCATCAATCCACCAATCGTTCCTCTTCCCTCCCGCACCCACTTTCCTGTAACCAAAAACTTCTGCTGAACACTCTAACATTACATTTTTAAACCTACCCTATACCTCTTCGACCCCATTGCCTGTGCTCTCACTAGCCCATCTATCTTCCAATAGCTGTTCATATCTTACCCTAACTGCCTCCTCTTTTAGTTTATAAACCTTCACCTCTCTCTTCCCTGATGCTTCTATTCTCCTTGTATCCCATCTACCTTTTACTCTCGGTGTAGTTTTGGAAATAATATGAATATTTCTTTTGGTTTATATAAATTGGATTCATTTATAATTAATAAATCTTGGGAAGAATGAAAAATAAATCAGACAAGTAAAAAATCTTAATGCTTGATAGAGTATCAGTTGTGTTTACAGAGTCGGTTGTTATGGCGTGACTGCGAGGTGTAGTCTGTAGTCTTATCCATATATGCCTTCCTGTTTGTTTTATTAATTCCTTCATAATCTGAGAAAGTCACGAAATCGTTTGGAATTTTATTGTTTCTTCACAGAGGTTGTTCTACATATATGTATATATATATATATATATATATATATATATATATATATATATATATATATATATATATATATATATATATATATATATATATATATATATATATATGCAATAAGATCACAGTAAACAGGTGATTTCAAAATATGCAAAACAACCACTCTGAAAGAATAGAGAAATTCCAAGCGCTTTCGTGACTACTCACATTATCAAGGAACTATGAAAGTGAAGCATCCAAGGAAGCTATATAAGGGGTCGGCCAGCACCTCACTATCAGATCCCACAACGGTTAAACACGTGACGCGCGGCGAGCCAACTTGGACAGGTCCTTTGCAAAACTCACCCCCAAGCTATTTATTTGTCCAGTGTATTATTAAATTCTACCCAAATTCTATTAATTATAAATGGATCTAATTTATATAAACCAAAGGAAATATTCATATTATTGTCAAAACTGCTTTTTATTAAACAAGATTCAATTATATTCCTGTCGACCATGGACTTGCTTGATACTACTTTCTCAACTTTTTGAAAATCAATTGGATGGTTAAAATCTCTTACATGAATAAATAGAGCATTGGAATCTTGTCCAGTTCTAATGCTATATTTATGTTGTTTTAATCTTAGTTCGAGATTTTTACCAGTTTGACCGTAATAAACTTTATCGCAAATTTTACAAGGAATCTTATAGACACATCCATCAGCATTTTGGGGGGAATTCTTAATCAAAAGTTTTTTTTCTGTATCAAGATTTTTGAATACAACTTTAATATTAAAAGTCTTAAGAAGAGAAGACATATCAACCAATGTTTTTGAGAGCTTTACGAATTTGTAGTCCTGAGTTCATAGATGAGGAAATATCCAAAATTTATGAAATAGGTAATGATTTAAAATACCCAAGAAATGTAATTGATAAATCTTTTAAAGTTGCTAGGAACACTTTTTATAATCCAAAAAAGGGCAACCAGCCTTATTCAACTAAAAATATGTTGGTTCTCCCTTACCATGAAAACTTGGTTGATATGCCTTCTCTTGTTAAGACTTTTAATATATATACATATATATATATATATATATATATATATATATATATATATATATATATATAATATATATATATAATATATATATATATATATATATATATATATATATATATATATATATACATATATATATATATATATATATATATATATATATATATATATATATATATATATATATGTATATATATATATATACATATATATGTATATATATATATATATATATATATATATATATATATATATATATATATATATATAATACATATATATACATAAATGCGAGGGTCTTGGCAAGAGGCGTGGAGTTAAAAGATAAAGAATCAAACATAAAGTGGAAGTTGTCACAGTTGCTCTTTGTTGAAGACACTGTGCTCTTGGGAGGTTCTGAAGAGAAGTTGCAGAGGTTGGTGGATGAATTTGGTAGGGTATGTAAAAGAAGAAAATTAAAGGTGAATACAGGAAAGAGTAAGGTTATGAGGATAGCAAAAAGATTAGGTGATGAAAGATTGGATATCAGACTGGAGGGAGAGAGTATGGAGGAGGTGAATGTATTCAGATATTTGGGAGTGAACGTGTCAGCGGATGGGTCTATGAAAGATGAGGTGAATCATAGAATTGATGAGGGGAAAAGGGTGAGTGGTGCACTTAGGAGTCTGTGGAGACAAAGAACTTTGTCCTTGGAGGCAAAGAGGGGAATGTATGAGAGTATAGTTTTGCAGATGTCATGTCTGAGGGCAATGTGTGGTGTGAATATAATGCAGAGAATTCGTAGTTTGGAAGTTAGGAGGAGGTGCGGGATTGCCAAAGCAGTTGTCCAGAGGGCTGAGGAAGGGTTGTTGAGGTGTTTCGGACATGTAGAGAGAATGGAGCGAAACAGAATGACTTCATGAGTGTATCAGTCTGTAGTGGAAGGAAGGCGGGGTAGGGGTCGGCCTAGTAAAGGTTGGAGGGAGGGGGTAAAGGAGGTTTTATGTGCGAGGGGCTTGGACTTCCAGCGGGCATGAGTGAGCGTGTTTGATAGGAGTGAATGGAGACAAATGGTTTTTAATACTTGACGTGCTGTTGGAGTGTGAGCAAAGTAACATTTATGAAGGGATTCAGGGAAACCGGCAGGCCGGACTTGAGTCCTGGAGATGGGAAGTACAGTGCCTGCACTCTGAAGGAGGGGTGTTAATGTTGCAGTTTAAAAACTGTAGTGTAAAGCACCCTTCTGGCAAGACAGTGATGGAGTGAATGATCGTGAAAGTTTTTCTTTTTCGGCCCACCTGCCTTGGTGGGAATCGGCCAGTGTGATAATAAAATAAAATAAAATAACACACATGTTAATGCAACCATGAACAAGTGGTATTTTATCAATAATAAACTGCGGCTAGTCGTGTATCGAACCCGTGTTGTTTTAGCCCCCCTCCTGGGAAGTTGGCAAAACTCAAGACGTTCTAACCACTACAACATCCTACAAGCATCATGTATCCACTATCACGAGGTATGTTTTATGATGCGAGAATATACGTGGCTGTGGTAAGCTCAGGACTAATTTCATTCTACTTCCTTTAGTTGTTGTTGCTGAAGTACCAATTGTTCATGGTTGCTTAATATGTAAATTGCTTATGAAGGTTGGTATATCAAACGGGAGTAGAATGAAATTAGTTCTGAGCTACCACAGCCAGGTATGTCCTCGCATCATGAAACATGCCTAGTGATAGTAGGTACATGATGTTAGTAGGCTTGATGGTGTAGTGGATATATATATATATATATATATATATATATATATATATATATATATATATATATATATATATATATACGTATGTATATATATTTTTTTTTCATCAAACCGGCCGCATCCCACCGAGGCAGGGTGGCCCAAAATGAAAAAAAAGCTCCTCTTTTTAAATTTAGTAATTTGTACATTAGAAGCGGTTACTAGCCCCTTGCTCCCGGCATTTTAGTCGCCTCTTACAACACGCATGGCTTACGGAGGAAGAATTCAGTTCCACTTCCCCATGGAGATAAGAGGAAATAAACAAGAGCAAGAACTAGTAAGTAAATAGAAGAAAACCCAGAGATGTGTGTGTATATATATGCTTGTGCATGTATGTGTAGTGTGACCTAAGTGTAAGTAGAAGTAGCAAGACGTACCTGAAATCTTGCACGTTTATGAGACAGAAAAAAAGGACACCAGCAATCCTACCATCATGTAAAACAATTACAGGCTTTCGTTTTACACTCACTTGGCAGGACGGTAGTACCTCCCTGGGTGGTTGCTGTCTACCAACCTACTAACTAGGATATATATATATATATATATATATATATATATATATATATATATATATATATATATATATATATATATATATATATATATATATATATATATATATATATATATATATATATATATATATATATATATATTATATATATATATATTATATATATATATATATATATATATATATATATATATATATATATATATATATATATATATATATATATATATATATATATATATATATATATGTATATATATGTATATTCTTTTATGCACTGAGGCAGTGGGTAGAATGAAAGGGGGTAAGGCAGCTGGAATTGATGGGATAAAGATAGAAATGTTAAAAGCAAGTGGGGATGTAGTTTTGGAGTGGTTGGCGCTATTATTTAATAAATGTATGGAAGAGGGTTAAGTACCTAGGGATTGACAGAGAGCGTGCATAGTTCCTTTGTTTAAAGGCAAAGGGGACAAAAGACAGTGCAGAAATTATAGGGGAATAAGTCTGTTGAGTATACCTTGTAAAGTGTATGGTAGAGTTATTATTGAAAGAATCAAGATTGAAACGGAGAGTAGGATAGCAGATGAACAAGGAGGTTTTAGAATAGGTAGGGGGCGTGTAGACCAACTGTTTGCAGTGAAACATATAGGTGAACAGTATTCAGATAAGGCTAAAGAGGTTTTTGTGGCATTTATGGATTTGGAAAAGGCGTATGACAGGGTGGATAGGGGAGCAATGTGAGTGATGTTGCAATTGTATAGAATAGGAGAAAGGTTACTGAGAGCAGTGAAGAGATTTCATGAGGATAGAGAGGATCAAGTTAGAGTATGTAAAAGAAGGCCTTAGACAAGGATGTGTGATGTCACCGTGGTTGTTCAGTATATTTATGGATGGGGTTGTAAGAAAAGTGAATGCTCGGGTGTTTGCAAGAGGTTTGAAGTTAAAAGATAAAAAATCAAACATAAAGTGGGAATTGTCACAGTTGCTTTTTGCTGATGACACTGTGCTTTTGGGAGATGCTGAAGAGAAGTTGCAGAGGTTGGTGGATTTCTTGGTAGAAAGATTAGGTGACGAAAGATTTGATATCAGATTGGAGGGAGAGAGTATGGAGGTGGTGAATGTATTCAGATGGACGTGTCAGCAGATGGGTCTATGAAGGATGAGGTAAATCAAAGAACTGATGAGGGGAAAAGGGTGAGTGGTGTACTTAGGAGTCTAAGGAGACAAAGAACTTTGTCCATGGAAGCAAAGAGGGTAATGCATGAGAGTATAGTTATACCAACACTTATATGGGTGTGAAGCATGGGTGAAAAATGATGCAGCGAGGATAAGGCTGGAGACAGTGGAGATGTCGTGTCTGAGGTGTGAATATAATGCAGAGAATTCGTAGTTTTGAAATTAGGAGAAGGTGCGGGATTACCAAAATTATTACCGAGAGGGCTGAGGAGGGGTTGTTGGGAGTGAAGGCGGGGTAGGGGTCGGCCTAAGAAAGGTTGGAGAGAGAGGGTAAAGGAGGTTTTGTGTGCTAGGGGCTGAGACTTCCAAAAAGCATGCTTGAGTGTATTTGATAGTGAATGGAAACGAATGTTTTTTAATACTTGGCGTGCTGTTGGAGTGTGAGAAAAGTAACATTGATGAAGGGATTCAGGGAAACCGGCAGCCTGGACTTGAGTCCTGGAGATGGGAAGTACAGTGTCTGCACTCTGAAGGAGGGGTGCTAATGTTGCAGTTTTAACTCTTGTGTAAAGCACTCCTTTAGCAAGACAGTGATGGAGTGAATAATGAAAGTTTTTCGTTTTCGGGCCACCTTGCCTCGGTGGGAATCGGCCGATGCGTTAATGATAATACTATATATATATATATATATATATATATATATATATATATATATATATATATATATATATATATATATACATATATATATATATATATATATATTGTGTGTTTATGTGTGTGTGTGTGTGTGTGTGTGTGTGTGTGTGTGTGTGTGTGTGTGTGTGTGCGCGTGCAAATACAATGCTGCGACAAGCCGAGAATCGAACCTTGGACATTTACCCCGGCTCCTGGGAACCATGCTATCCTCCTGACTTCTTTAAACACACCACCATCCTTCAAACACCAGGGACCCAGCACGTACACGGCTGGTCGCAATACTGAATTTTCCTAAAAACCACGTTCTTCAATGAATGCATTATTATGTGTACTGCTCACGAGACTGGTATCTTAAACGGGAAAAGAATGAAATTAGTCCAGTACTATCAACGACCACGAATGTCCTCGCATGACTTTGTTCTGTGGTTGCATTAATGTAGCATATTTAATTTATAGAGTAAAACATACGCTATAACAACATTTAAAATTGAGTTTCAAATTAATTTCACCCCTGACTTAAATCCTTGTGTTAAAGCTACAAAAATAAAATACACTGACCAAAAAGAATAAAATATATAGTCTAAACTGTTTGTTTCTACAAACAGATGAGTACACGCACACATACACTCGACCCCTGCAACCACAAATAGGCGAGTACAAATAGGTGAGTACACACACACATACACAAACAGTGGAGGCAGGATTCATACATAGTTTTAAGAAGAGGTATGATAAAGCCCATGGAGCGGGAAGTGACCCAGTAGCGGCCAGTGAAGAGGCGACCCTGCAACCACAATTAGGTTAGAACTAGGTGAGTAAACACACATACAAACACACACAAACATGTAACACACATACACACATGCACACATACAAACACACACACATACAAACACACACACACACACACACACACACACACACACACACACACACACACACACACATACACATACACACACACACACAGCCTCCACCCAACACCGAGCTATAGAATCCCACAGTATGCTACCAGGTCTCCCACCCTCACAGGCCCCACAAACCACAGTGTTGGAAAGGAAACTGAAGGTGTGGTACACAAACGCTGATGGTATAACAAATAAGTGGGAGGAGTGGCATGAAAGAGTCAAAGAGGCATCACCGGACATCATAGCTCTCACAGAAACCAAGCTTACAGGTATGATAACAGATGCCATCTTTCCAACGGGATACCAAATCCTAAGGAAAGACAAAGGGAACAGAGGGGGTGGAGGAGTGGCATTGCTGATCAAAAATCGCTGGAATTTTGATGAGTTGGAGAGAGGAGACAGCGCAGAAGAAAGTTATTACATAGTGGGAACGCTTCACTCTGGAGGTCCCAAGGTGGTAATAGCAGTGATGTATAACCCACCACAGATCAGCAGGAGGCCAAGGCAAGAGTACGACGAGAGCAATAGAGCGATGGTTGACACACTGGCTAGAGTGGCCAGAAGAGCTCATGCAAGCAGGGCAAAGCTCCTGATCATGGGTGACTTTAACCACAAGGAGATCGACTG
The DNA here is from genome assembly GCF_038502225.1 of Cherax quadricarinatus. NCBI lineage: Eukaryota > Metazoa > Arthropoda > Malacostraca > Decapoda > Parastacidae > Cherax > Cherax quadricarinatus. Next base: position 1,162,028 of record NC_091307.1, read on the forward strand.
GGAGAACTTGGACCCACATGGGGGTCAAGATACATGGAGGGCTAAGATGATGGAGGTGGTACTGGAAAACTTCATGTACCAACACGTAAGCGACACTACAAGAGAGAGAGGATAGGATGAACCAGCAAGGCTGGACTTAGTATTCACCTTGAGTAGTGCAGATATCGAGGACATCACATATGAAAGACCCCTTGGGGCCAGTGACCATGTGGTTTTAAGCTTCGAATACACAGTAGAGCTACAAGTGGAGGGAGAAGCAGGAAGGCCAGGATGAATGAAGCCAAACTACAAGAAAGGGGACTACACAGGAATGAGGAACTTCCTGAACGGGGTTCAGTGGGACAGAGAACTGGCAGGGAAGCCAGTTAATGAGATGATGGAATATGTAGCAAAAAAATGCAAGGAGGCTGAGGAGAGGTTGGTACCCAAGGGTAACAGGAATAATGAAAAAGCCAGGATGAGCCCATGGTTTACCCAAAGGTGCAGGGAGGCAAAAACCAAGTGTGCTAGGGAATGGAAGAAATATAGAAGGCAAAGGACCCAGGAGAATAAGGAGAGCAGTCGCAGAGCCAGAAACGAATATGCACAGATGAGAAGGGAGGCCCAAAGACAATATGAAAATGACATAGCAGTGAAAGCCAAATCTGACCCGAAACTGTTGTACAGCCATATCAGGAGGAAAACAACAGTCAAGGACCAGGTAATCAGGCTAAGGAAGGAAGGAGGAGAGACAACAAGAAATGACCGTGAAGTATGTGAGGAACTCAACAAGAGATTCAAAGAAGTGTTCACAGAGGAGACAGAAGGGGCTCCAGAAAGACGGACAGGTGGGGCACACCACCATGTGCTGGACACAGTGCACACAACCGAGGAAGAACTGAAGAGGCTTCTGAGTGAGCTAGATACCTCAAAGGCAAAGGGGCCAGATAACATCTCCACATGGGTATTGAGAGAGGGAGCAGAGGAGCTATGTGTACCTCTAACAACAATATTCAATACATCTATCGAAACAGGGAGATTGCCTGAGGCATGGAAGACAGCAAATGTAGTCCCAATCTTTAAAAAAGGAGACAGACATGAAGCATTAAACGACAGACCAGTGTCACTGACATGTATAAAATGCAAAATCATGGAGAAGATTATCAGGAGAAGATTGGTAGAACACCTAGAAAGGAATGATCTCATCAACAGCACCCAACATGGTTTCAGGGACGGGAAATCCTGTGTCACAAACCTACTGGAGTTCTATGACATGGTGACTGCAGTAAGACAAGAGAGAGAGGGGTGGGTGGATTGCATATTCTTGAACTGCAAGAAGGCGTTTGACACAGTTCCACACAAGAGATTGGTGCAAAAACTGGAGGACCAAGCAGGGATAACAGGGAAGGCACTACAATGGATCAGGGAATACTTGTCAGGAAGACAGCAGCGAATCATGGTACGTGGCGAGGTGTCAGAGTGGGCACCTGTGACCAGGCAGAACTACAAAGGGATCTGGACAGGCTGCAGACCTGGTCAAGCAATTGGCTCATAAGAACATAAGAACATAAGAAAGGAGGAACACTGCAGCAGGCCTGTTGGCCCATACTAGGCAGGTCCTTTACAATTCATCCCACTAACAAACATTTGACCAACCCAATTTTCAATGCCACCCAAGAAACAAGCTCCGATGTGCAAGTCCCTCTTAAATCCAACCCCTCCCACTCATGTACTTTTCCAACCTAAATTTGAAACTACCCAAAGTCCTAGCCTCAATAACCCAACTAGGTAGACTGTTCCACTCATCAACTAGAGACTGGAGTTCAATCCCACCAAGTGCAAAGTCATGAAGATTGGGGAAGGGCAAAGAAGACCGCAGACGGAGTACAGTCTAGGGGGCCAGAGACTACAAACCTCACTCAAGGAAAAAGATCTTGGGGTGAGTATAACAACAGGCACATCTGAAGCGCACATCAATCAAATAACTGCTGCAGCATATGGGCGCCTAGCAAACCTCAGAACAGCATTCCGACATCTTAATAAGGAATCGTTCAGGACCCTGTACACCGTGTACGTTAGGCCCATATTGGAGTATGCGGCACCAGTTTGGAACCCACACCTAGCCAAGCACGTAAAGAAACTAGAGAAAGTGCAAATGTTTGCAACAAGACTAGTCCCAAAGCTAAGAGGTATGTCCTACGAGGAGAGGTTAAGGGAAATCAACCTGACGACACTGGAGGACAGGAGAGATATGGGGGACATGATAACGACATACAAAATACTGAGATGAATTGACAAGGTGGACAAAGACAGGATGTTCCAGAGATTGGACACAGTAACAAGGGGACACAGTTGGAAGTTGAAGACACAGATGAATCACAGGGATGTTAGGAAGTATTTCTTCAGCCCCAGAGTAGTCAGTAAGTGAAATAGTTTGGGAAGCGATGTAGTGGAGGCAGGATCCATACATAGGTTTAAGCAGAGGTATGATAAAGCTCATGGTTTAGGGAGAGTGACCTTGTAGTGATCAGTGAAGAGGCGGACCAATGCTGTTTCTGGTATTTGTGAACCACATGACGGAAGGAATAGACTCCGAAGTGTCCCTGTTTGCAGATGACGTGAAGTTGATGAGAAGAATTCATTCTATCGAAGACCAGGCAGAACTACAAAGGGATCTGGACAGGCTGCAGACCTGGTCCAGCAATTGGCTCCTGGAGTTCAATCCCACCAAGTGCAAAGTCATGAAGATTGGAGAAGGGCAAAGAAGACCGCAGACGGAATACAGTCTAGGGGGCCAGAGACTAGGGGGCCAGACACACACACACACACACACACACACACACACACACACACACACACACACACACACACACACACACACACACACACACACACACACACACACACACACACCCACACACACACACACACACACACACACACACACACACACACACACACACACTCAGTAAATTATAATGACTTTGGAACTTGGAACTCACCTTAATTAATCTAAATTAAAAAGTATTACCTAAATGGGAGAGAAACAGCCGCCAACAAACAATAAAATGCGAAAAAGTGTATCTGAAAATTAACAGTCTGATTTTCCACTAAAATTTAAAAACAAAAGTCCATTGATATATTATTTTCTATTTTAAACAATGTTGTTGTCTATATAAACCATTTTTCAACCCAAACAATAGAAATCACAGACTATGTCACCAGATCCATAGAAAGAAACGTTACACTGTAATATACGCATATGAACCAAACAATATGTACCATGTGAATATCAAAATGGTATACAATACCGACAAGCTGGTAATTAAGACACACAGGCAATATTTAGGCATCTAGGGTGATGGACTGGTTACATCGTTTTCACATCTCTACTGTTCCTGCTTACTTTCTGTACTCGACTGAAGAAGCCTTCTGTGTAAGCGAAACGTATCGGAATAAAAATGTCTAAATGTTACTTATGTGTCTTTCTAACCAATATGGTACCATCTCAGGTGATAACAAAATCTGCTGCGATCCATGGTCTAACTACTAATTAATTTACCATAATTGAAAATAGATTAGTTTCTCATGTGCGTTTATTTTTTTGTCCTTGTCATATATATATATATATTATTTTTTTTTTTTTTTTTTTTTTATTATCACACCGGCCGATTCCCACCAAGGCAGGGTGGCCCGAAAAAGAAAAACTTTCACCATCATTCACTCCATCACTGTCTTGCCAGAAGGGTGCTTTACACTACAGTTTTTAAACTGCAACATTAACACCCCTCCTTCAGAGTGCAGGCACTGTACTTCCCATCTCCAGGACTCAAGTCCGGCCTGCCGGTTTCCCTGAACCCCTTCATAAATGTTACTTTGCTCACACTCCAACAGCACGTCAAATATTAAAAACCATTTGTCTCCAGCCCCTCGCACACAAAACCTCCTTTACCCCCTACCTTCAACCTTTCCTAGGCCGACCCCTACCCCGCCTTCCTTCCACTACAGACTGACACACTCTTGAAGTCACTCTGTTTCGCTCCATTCTCTCTACATGTCCCAACCACCTCAACAACCCTTCCTCAGCCCTCTGGACAACAGTTTTGGTAATCCCGCACCTCCTCCTAACTTCCAAACTACGAATTCTCTGCATTATATTCACAACACACATTGCCCTCAGACATGACATCTCCACTGCCTCCAGCCTTCTCCTCGCTGCAACATTCATCACCCATGCTTCACACCCACATAAGAGCGTTGGTAAAACTATACTCTCATACATTCCCCTCTTTGCCTCCAAGGACAAAGTTCTTTGTCTCCACAGACTCCTAAGTGCACCACTCACCCTTTTCCCCTCATCAATTCTATGATTCACCTCATCTTTCATAGACCCATCCGCTGACACGTCCACTCTCAAATATCTGAATACATTCACCTCCTCCATACTCTCTCACAGCTTCTCTATCTTCATCAACATTTAACAATTCCTCAAAATATTCCCTCCATCTTCCCAATACCTCTAACTCTCCATTTAATAACTCTCCTCTCCTATTTTTAACTGACAAATCCATTTGTTCTCTAGGCTTCCTTAACTTGTTAATCTCACTCCAAAACTTTTTCTTATTTTCAACAAAATTTGTTGATAACATCTCACCCACTCTCTCCTTTGTTCTCTGTTTACATTGCTTCACCACTCTCTTAACCTCTCTCTTTTTCTCCATATACTCTTCCCTCCTTGCATCACTTCTACTTTGTAAAAACTTCTCATATGCTAACTTTTTCTCCCTTACTACTCTCTTTACATCATCATTCCACCAATCGCTCCTCTTCCCTCCCGCACCCACTTTCCTGTAACCACAAACTTCTGCTGAACACTCTAACACTACATTTTTAAACTTACCCCATACCTCTTCGTCCCCATTGCCTATGCTCTCATTAGCCCATCTATCTTCCAATAGCTGTTTATATCTTACCCTAACTGCCTCCTCTTTTAGTTTATAAACCTTCACCTCTCTCTTCCCTGAAGCTTCTATTCTCCTTGTATCCCATCTATCTTTTACTCTCATTGTAGCTACAACTAAAAAGTGATCTGTTACATCTGTGGCCCCTCTGTAAACATATACATCCTGAAGTCTACTCAACAGTCTTTTATCTACCAATACAAAATCCAACAAACTACTGTCATTTCGCCCTACATCATATCTTTTTTACTTATTTATCCTCTTTTTCTTAAAATATGTATTACCTATAACTAAACCCTTTTCTATACAAAGTTCAATCAAAGGGCTCCCATTATCATTTACACCTGGCACCCCAAACTTACCTACCACACCCTCTCTAAAAGTTTCTCCTACTTTAGGTGAGTACAATTAGGTGAGTACACACACATACAGACACACACACACACATACAGACACACACACACACATACAGACACACACACACACACACACACACACACACACACACACACACACACACACACACATATATATAATATATATATATATATATATATATATATATATATATATATATATATATATATATATATATATATATATTATTGTAACCACGAACGAGTGTTATTTAATAGATAACACTGCGACTAGCCGAGGATTCGAACCCATGTCGTTTTTGGCCTGCCTCAGGGTGAGCGAAAATCACATGAGGCTCTAATCCACAGGACCACTCAATCCTACAAGAATCATGCACCCAACAGAGCTAGGTGTTTTACCATGATCCGAGGACATACGGTGGTGTGGGTGCCTCTGAGCTAATTGCATTCTGCTCCCCGTTTGGTGTACTGACCTCCACAAGCAGTATATATATTATTGTAACCACGAACGAGTGGTATTTAATCAATAACAACACTGCGACTAGACGAGGACTCAAACCCATGCCGTTTATGGCCAGCCTCATGGCTAGCGAAAATCACATGACGCTCTATATAAACTACTCATTGCTTGTGGAGGCTAGTACACCGAACGGGGAGAAGAATGAAATTAGCTTAGAGGCACCCACATCACCGTATGTCCTCGGATCACCGTGGTGATTCTTGTAGGATTGAGTGGTCCTGTGGGTTAATTAAAGCATCACGTGATTTTTCGCTCACCATGAGGCGGAACAAAAACAACATGGGTTACATATATAATGTATATATACACATATATGGTGTGATGAATAGTTAGCAACGCTCTTCTTGCCGAATAAACCAAGCGAAAATTTGTGTATGCAATAATTTCGCAAAAATCATTCTGAACCTAACGAAAAAAAATATATACATCATTGTGTCTGTTTATTATTAAATTAGGCTAAATTAAATTGAACTTGTTATAATAAGGTTAGGTAAGTTTTTTAAATTTTTTTTTTGGTACAAAGTTATTAATTTTTACATAAATACACATATAAGAGAAAATTTTATAAAGGACTTAATTTTACACTAGTTCTTGCTTATTAAACCCTATGTCAGGTTTTGACCCTTTTGAGATCCTCATGGCAAATCTGAACCGCTGTGAGAATCCTATGGCAGATTTTGACCCCTGTGAGAACCCTTTGGCAGGTTTTGACCCCTATGAGAACCTCATGTCAGGTTTTGACCCCTGTGAGAACCATATGTCAAGGTTTGATCCCTGTGAGAAACCTATGACAGGTTTTTGATCACTGTGAGAATCCTATGGCAGGTTTTGACCACTGTGAGAACTCTATGCCAGGTCTAGACACCCGTGAGAACTCTATGTCAGGTCTAGACACCTGTGACAACTCTATGCCAGGTCTAGACACCTGTGACAACTCTATGCCAGGTCTAGACACCTTTAACAACTCTATGCCAGGTCTAGACACCTGTACCAACTCTATGCCAGGTCTGGACACCTGTGGTAACTCTATGCCAGGTCTAGACACCTGTGACAAATTTATGGCAGGTCTAGACACCTGTGAGAAGTCTATGCCAGGTCTAGACACCTGTGACAACTCTATGCCAGGTTTAGACACCTGTAACAACTCTATGCCAGGTCTAGACACCTGTGACAACTCTATGCCAGGTCTAGACACCTGTGACAACTCTATGGCAGGTCTAGACACCTGTGACAACTCTATGGCAGGTCTAGACACCTGTGACAACTCTATGGCAGCTTTAGACACCTGTGAGAACTCTGGGGCAGGTTTCTAGAATAAGTTAAGCTTGAGTATCAACTGTTACTTAGTCCTCTCATATAAGGTGATACATCATCGCCAAGTATCCCAGAGTTCTCACTTCAGTGTCACGTTATTACGGTCATTGGGAAGCATTAAACCCGCATGGGTCATGGGAGGTAATCAGGCCTGGTCCAGGGAAGATCGTTAATCTAGGTAGCCGCTTGAAGATAGCCCTGGTATCTTCCGTTCACTAGTCCTCTAAGGAATTATTAATGGTTATAATTATCCTCATAATATTTAAAGGGGTGGACCGGTAAGCCAGCGGAAGGCCTCGGTCAGATGACCAGAAGCTCCATCTGCGGGTCATATGACTAAGACCCGCATCAGGAAACACTTGTCCTGTCTCCTGACAAACCTTACCTAATCAAGCCTAACTGATCCCCCCCCCCTCCCCTCATTCCTTCAACTATCTTCCAGGGCTGCCCGGAGGCCAGAATATCCTCAAGAAGTGAAGTTTTTGCTCTGCGCCCAGGGATCTTTTACCGTCCTAGACAACATGCTAATTCCTGTTCCAAATTTTGTGATGCTGGGCAAGTTTAGTTCCCAAGTTATTAAAAGTATGAGGCGAGCGTTCTTTTATCCTTGTCTTCACGATGCTCGACTTAACCTCTTGGCATATTTTGCGGTGCCTTAAAGTGCTTCCAATATATGCAGTAATATATATATATATATATATATATATATATATATATATATATATATATATATATATATATATATATATATATATATATATATATATATATATATATATATATATATATATATATATATATATATATATATATATATATATATATATATATATATATATATATATATATATATATATATATATATATATATATATATATTAACAAGTCGGCCGTCTCCCACCGAGACAGGGTGACCCAAAAAGAAAATACTTTCATCATCATTCAACTCTTTCACCTCACTCACACATAATCACTGTTTTTGCAGAGGTGCTCAGAACACAACAGTTTAGAAGCATATACGTATAAAGATACACAACATATCCCTCTAAACTGCTAATATCCCGAACCCCTCCTTTAGAGTGCAGACATTGTACTTCCCATTTACAAGACTCAAGTCCGACTATATAAAAAACCGGTTTCCCTGAATCCCTTCTCTAAATATTACCCTGCTCACACTCCAACAGATCGTCAGGTCCCAAATACCATTCGTCTCCATTCACTCCTATCTAACATGCTAATGCACGCTTGCTGGAAGTCCAAGCCCCTCGCCCACAAAACCTCCCTTACCCCTTCCTTCCAGTCTTTTCGAGGACGACCCCTACCCCGCCTTCCTTCCCCTACAGATTTATATGCTCTCCATGTCATTCTACTTTGATCCATTCTCTCTAAGTGACCAAACCACCTCAACAATCCCTCTTCAGCCCTCTGACTAATACTTTTATTAACTGCACACCTTCTCCTAATTTCCACACCCCGAATTTTCTGTATAATATTTACACCACACATTGCCCTTAGACAGGACATCTCCACTGCCTCCAACCGTCTCCTCGCTGCAGCATTTACAACCCAAGCTTCACACCCATATAAGAGTGCTGGTACTACTATACTTTCATACATTCCCTTCTTTGCCTCCATAGATAATGTTTTTTGTCTATACATATACCTCAACGCACCACTCACGTTTTTCCTTCATCAATTCTGTGATTAACCCCATCCTTCATAAATCCATCCGCCAACAAGTCAATTCCCAAATATCTGAAAACATTCACTTCTTCCATACCCCTCCTCCCCAATTTGATATCCAATTTTTCTTTATCTAAATCATTTGATACCCTCATCACCATATATATATATATTTATATATATATATATATATATATATATATATATATATATATATATATATATATATATAGATATATATATATATAATTTTTTTAACGCGTCGGTCGTCTCCCACCGAGGCAGGGTGACCCAACAAGAAAGAAATTCCCCAAAAAGAAAATACTTTCATCATCATTCAACACTCATATAATCACTGTCTTTGCAGAGGCGCTCAGATACGACAGTTCAGAAGCATATATGAAGATATAAAATATATCCATCCAAACTGCCAATATCCCAAACCCCTCCTTTAAAGTGCAGGCATTGTACTTCCCATTTCCAGGACTCAAGTTCGGCTAACCGGTTTCCCTGAATCCCTTCACAAAATATTACCCTGCTCACACTCCAGCAACATTCTCTTGATCACCACACAGCAGCTTCAATCTGATCATGACAATGATTTCAAGTATACTGTCAGCCACATTACGTATACCTAATTCTTTCCCAATTGTTAGCTTCCACCTATGCCATTTCTAGTGATTCAAATTCTAACAGTTAAAGATCTTCGCTAACGGCTGAAAAATGGATACAGTTTCATCCCTTGGTACAATGAAAGATATGCTGTCATTTTCTAACTATTTTCTTCACTTCCTCCTTGGTTGTGCATGTTTTTTCTAGCGCGAGTTGCTCTGTTGTTGTTCCTATGTTACCTAACACTCTATGAATGCTTCAGCAAGTTTACTGATTAGCTCTCTCTATATCTCAGCTCTCGTTTGTGTGTGTGTCCGTCCACCCGTCCGTCCTTGCTCGTGCTCCTTTCTGAGCGTTCATGCTCTGACACCCTCTACTGTTACTGATGAAAGAGAAGGTAAATGCTTTTAGAATGTGTTGAAACCTCCCTGTTTTTGCCATGGTTCAAGGGGAAACATTTGCGGAATGTTGATGTTGGTGGCAAGTGTACTAGAGGTGACAGAGGCATCCCATGAATTCCTGGCAGAGCTTCTGCAATGCTGTCACCTGGTTTGACTTTTCCCGTGTACGTGATGCGTCCCGACCTGACTACACATATCTTCACTTGGCTGTGCAGCTGTCATCACTCCGTTTTGTTGGGTCTAACACCTGGTTGGCTACACCTGTTTCCACTCCCTCGACTGGAGGAGTCTAACATCTGGCTGGCCACATCTGTCTCCACTCCATTGTCTGGATTGGTCTCACACCTGGCTACTCCTGTCTCCATATCTCCATGATGATGTCTCATATGTGACATTCTACACCTGTCTTTACTTAGTCATCTTGAATCCCAAATCTGGTTCGCTGAGATAGGTCCCACACTTTGCTGGCTGCGATAAGTACAGCAACTGACTGGCTGCTATTGATGCCATACATGGCTGGCTGTGATTAATGCCACACCTGGCTGGCTGTGATAGATGCCACACCTGGCTGACTACACTCCTGTACCCCCCAAGCCCCAGATCAAAGCTGGATATCTCGAGTGTTTCACGTTGTTTGTCTTCCCTGGAGAGTGAAGCAGTTTTGGAATCGTCAGAGAATGGCTCTCTCATTTTCCTCTTCTGCTCAGGTTTCCGCCGAGTTTCCCACAGCCTACTGGATTCTATGAATTATTCGTTATTATGTTTTGTGTTTTGTTGATGTTCTTGTGATAACTTTCTAAATGTAAGTGTCGGGTCTGGTTCTTCTCTTGTAACTTGACAGTGATCCAACACGGACCAGAAGGTTCTCATAAGGTTCCTTTCCTCAGAGAGGGTTTTTGAAGAGTTGGTTCTGCTACTTTAAAAAAATGATATAGTTTGGCTTATTTTTCGAACAAATTGCAATTGTAATAGCAATTTCGAGTATAAGTGTGTGATAATATTTTATGAACTCATGCATGCACACATGTACATGCACGCACACAGCACCAAGAAATACAGTCTGCTTATTTACGCACATGTACAGTCACAAGTATAGCTTTCATACAGTCATAGGAACATAAGAAAGAGGAAACACTGCTGCAGCAGGCCTATTGGCCCATGAGAGGCAGGTCCAAGTCACCTCCCGGCTTAAACCAACGACCCACCTAGTCAGGTCAGATCACATCCACTTAAGAAGCATGGCATCAAACTTATTAGCACAAGTTAGTCAGGTCCAACTCACACCCACCCACACCCACTCATGCATTTATCTAACCTATTTTTAAAACTACACAACGTTTTAGCTTCTATGACGGTACTAGGGAGTTTGTCCCACTCATCCACAACTCTTTCACCAATCCAGTGATTTTGGGTTGGGCAAATATTCTTGGGTTGGGCAAATATTTTTGAGTTGGGCAAATATTCTGTTAGTGGGATGGATTGTGAAGGACCTGCCTAGTATGGGCCAACAGGCCTGCTGCAGTGTTCCTTTCTTATGTTCTTATATCCTTCCTGAATCTGAATTTTTTAACTTCGAGTCCTGTCTTAGCTAGATATTTTTAGCAAGCTATATACATACCCTTTATTTATTCATGTTTTCCATTTATACACCTCAATCATATCCTCCATAATTCTATGCCTTTCTAGAGAGTGCAGATTCAGGGAAGATTTCTGATACATGAGATCAACATTGTCATCCTCCTCTGTACGTTTACCATTGCATTTATATCCATTCTGTAATACGGCGACCAAAACTGTGCGGCATAGTCTAAATGAGGCCTCACCAAGGATATATAGAGTGGAAAAACAACCTGAGGACTTATATTATTTATGCTCCTTGACATGAAGCCTAGGATTCTGTTCACTTTACTGCGAACACTTATGCACGTACATTAACAAGAACAGTCGACGTTCATATGCACACATCTCAATCACGGACTATCAACATTCATACGTACATGTACTCATAAGCACACAACACCAAGTGTAACTTAAATAACGTACTTGATAATGAGCAAAACGTGTCACAACAATAGCGCGTATTATTCCTGAATAAAGTCAAGAGTTATGACATAATAATCATTAGTGTCGAGTGAAGGAAAGGTAAATCACAGATAGCAATTATTATTTTTTATTATAGTAAAAAGAAGAGGGCTAAACCAGTGTGGGTCAGTCACCGCTAATCAGAGAAAACAAGTTACGACTGTAGGTAAACAATTCAGAGAGCCGACAAGTTGGTAAATTAGACACATGTGCAACACTTGGAAATGTTACACCACACAGTAGCTTCATCAGTTCAACACAAAGGAGAATGGTGAAGATCAGAAGGAGTTTGAGGCAATCAGTCCCTCAGCCTAGAACCGATAAGCCCCTTTCCGCATATACTGTATTATTTTCAAGACTGATGGACTGATTACATCGACTTCAGGCTGAGGGACTGATTACCTCAAACCCCTTCTGATCTTCACAATTCTCGTTTATATCGGGCTGATGAAGCTAGTGTGTGGCGAAACGTTTCCTCAATAAAAGGTACCCAAGTGTTGCACATATGTCTAATTTATCAAGTCACAATTGTTCTGAATTCTTCCAATGAATGTTAAAGTGTGGGAGTCGGTAGTCGAAGTATTATTATGAGCAGGCAAGTAGTCCGGAAGGACACGTAGAGCAAATCAAATCACAAAACGGATGGGACTCGAAGCAATATCAGACGAGTTCCATAATTCGCAGGCCAGCGTACTTAGTCACTGCTGCATGCATACCGGTTTAACGAGAGTCATCCAACTAGATATATTTCTGTACACCATAGATATGTTATCATAGCCCCCACTGTGAGCACAGTGCGCGCTGTTACAGACGAATCACACACCAGCCTAGCTGGAGCAGTGAACACAGACAACACTGTGTCAACATCTTGACTGTGTCAACATCCGTCATCATTGACGCTTAACTGGACCTAGAAGATAAAAGACACGTTATGTCACATAAGTGTATGAAATTGACGCAGGTTCATCGTTTGGAAACTTTCATTAGGACACGTTTCCCACAACGGCAAATTTTTGCACTCCATTACTGGCGAGCGAAACATTGGATTGATACAGGAGAGCGAGCTAGAAGATTGATAAAGCTCCTAGTGAATGAGACATTGGATTCCTAATGCTCCTAGTGTACGAAACGCATCTCAAGGAACGAAACGTAGCTCATTTATCCAATTGAAACTCAAAAAAGGATATCGGTAAAAAAAAAAAAAGTTGCAATCTTTAATAGGAAGGAGGAGGAGGAGAGGTTTTGTGAATACGGTGAATTAGTCGGGTTATGGTGGTCAAGTAGACTTGCAGACTGCGGAGCGATAGACTTTTATAAATCAAACTGTCAACCGGAAGCCTTTTCTCGGACCATGCTGAATGATTGAGACTTTTAGCCAATCACAAGTATGTCACAAGCAAAAAAACAAAAAAGCATTTCTCCCCGTAGTGAGAATGTAGTTAGTACAGTATATTCAGTCAGCAAAGGAAAATTATATCTTACAGAAATGTCTGGTAAGTTTTGTTAGGGAGGACGGTTTTTGGGTAAATTTTCTAAATTTTTCTCTCCCCGATAAATGTTCAGCTATGCTGTGAAAGACAGCTATGTCTAGATCAGGTTTTCCCTAATAAGTGATTAGTGAATACTTGTGTTTTATCTCCAGCATGTCATTATCAACATACCATTTTCACCTGCTCGGTTATGGTAGGTGAACAATGACATAGGCCGAATAGTTGTAACTGTCACTTTAACAATTGAGAATCTTCCTTTCACGATGTTTCACTCACACAGAGGAACTTTATTATGCAGTTGATAGAATAAGATAATGGTACACAATATCGATAAGTTGGTAAGACACATGTGCACCAGTTAGGTATCTTATTCCGCAACGTTTCGCCTACAGGTAGCTTCTTCAGCCGAATACGGAGGAGGTAGTAGAGATGTAAAGACGATGTAATCAGTCCATCATCACCCTAGAAGACGTAGTTATAAGATGGTCAGTCCCCAGAAGCCTACTGTGTAGACAAAACGTTTCTGAATCAAGATAGCTAACTGTTGCATTTGATAGAATCATTCTATCTTAAACTCGTGAAATAAACCTTTTTTTC